>NC_056735.1:1154841280-1155081280 GCF_019279795.1 Protopterus annectens | reverse complement strand
CCCTTGCTTGCTGATGTACCAGACTACTGACATGTTGTCCGTCTGTATTGCAATTGTCTCTAGAGGCAGAGAGTTGTGGAAGTGCTGCAACGTCAAAAACACCGCTCTCAGCTCCAGAACACTGATGTGCAACTGTGACTCTGCCTCCGACCAGGTGCCTTGGGCTGTTCTTCCCTGAAAAAGGCCCCCCCCACCCTATCAGAGAAGCGTCCGTGGTCACCGTGGCTGACGGCGGGGGGAGAACAAATGGTCCACCCACTGTAACATGTTGGCTGATCAAGTACCAGCGAAGATCCTTTTTGCAAGATTCCATAATCATGATCAAGCATGACATGAGAAGTTGTTGGTATGACCACTGGGTGAATAGTAACCATTGAAGAATTCTCATGTGCATACGTCCCAGAGGAACTGCTATGAGCGTAGCTGCCATGGTGCCTAGGAGTTTCAGTAGTTGATGAGCGGTACCTTTCTTCTCTGCAGAATGTCTGAGACCTGATTTCGAAGATTGGCTATTCTGTCCAGGGGAAATGTTACTGTGGCAGTGGTAGTATCTAGTTCTGCTACGATAAAGGAGATATGCTGTGATGGCGACAATGCAGACTTTTCAAAATTGATAGTGATGCCTAACTGAGAGCAGAGATTGCGAGTGTGATTCCTGAACAGAATTAGTTGGTGCCTGGAGGTGGCGGTGAGGAGCCAGTCGTCCAGATATGGAAACACTCGGAATCCTAGACGCCTCAAGTGAGCCATAACCACTGCCATGCATTTGGTGAACACTCTGGGGGCTGTTGTGAATCCAATGGGCAGTGCTCAGAATTGGTAGTGACTGGCTCCCAGCCGGAAACGCAGATGATCTCTGGATGGCCTAGCCATTTTGATGTGGTAGTACGCATCCTTGAGATCTATACATCCCATCCAATCGCCCACTCGGAGGAATGGGAAAATACACTGAAGCGTAACCATCCGGAACTTTTCCTTCTTTACAAATGTGTTGAGTCTGCTGAAATCCAAGATGGGCCTCCAGTCCCCTGTCTTCTTTGGAACTAAAAAGAATCTGGAGTAAGTTCCAGATCCTATCTGGTCTGCTGGGACTGGCTGGATGACTCTCTTTTCCTGCAGCCTCTGGATTTCTATGGCTGCTTGATCCTTGAGACTGGGTGGAATGTGTGGGATTTTTTTGCCAACAGGTGGATTTTCTAGAAATGGGATGATGTATCCTCTGGTAACGATGCTTTGTACCCAAGAATCTGTTGTAATTCCTAACCAGGCATCTGGATACAAAGCCAAGCGACCCCCGACTGCCTCCAGAGCAGGACAGTTGGGCCTCCTTTCAGGAGCACTAATAGGGCTTACCAAGGAACTGATCTCTGTTGCCCTGGTTCTGCGGACCCCCTCTGCCGGGGCAGTGTCTTCCATTATTGCACCCTCCTCTGCCCCTGGAGGGGGGTTCACTATGTGTATTCTGGAAAGCTCCTTGGGACTTTGGAACCACATTTTTCCACCTTTCTGCCCTTTGGGGTATGGTCTGGTAGGAGTGGAAAAACGGACTCCTACAGCAGATAGAGTATTTCCCTCCTGCTCACATCTAGTGAGAGCCTCCTTGACTTTGGGCCTAAACAGAGAAGGGCCATGGAATGGGGTGTTGACAAAGGAAGACTTGAAGGCTTCCGCAAAGGAGCATAAGTGCATCCAGGACTGTCTCCAAAGAGCTATCGCTGAACCCACTGCGTGACTCAAGCCATCAGTTGCATAGGAAATGAGCCGCATGGACGAGTTCACAGTGGAGTTAAGGGTATTAAGTTGTGCTGTCACTTTGTCAGAGACAGCTCCATCAGTATTACCCTGCAGAGTATCTCCAAGCTCTTTCAGGAGATCTCTTTGAAGATGGGTAAAATGAGTCAAATAGTTAAGCAATCGCATAGCAAATGTCGCAGAACTAAATATGCATTTCCCGTATCTGTCCATCATCCTAAAATCCCAATTAGGAGGATGGACAGTAGAAGAGGTTTCTGACATCTCTTTCTTGGTGGCCACCGCCACCACCATGGCATCAATGGGGACACCCTTAGTGGGGAACATCATGTCTTGGGGGTAGGTGATAAACTTGCTGGGCCTCTGAGGGACTGGTACCATAGTATCAGGAGACTACCACGCCCTTCGAGCAACCAATTCCATCAACTCATCAAAGGGTGGAGTTACCCAGGAGGTGGAAGGTTGAGACCCAAAGGCCTTCAGGAGCCTCGACTCATCCTCAGAAGGGCTAATGGACTGCCAGTCACCCCTCTGCTTCAGGACTTCCAGGATATCAGCAAAGCAGATATCCTCAGAGGGGGACTGTGGGGACCCTTCCGATTCCTCTAAGTCGGTGTCTGATGTCAAAGACTCCTGTGGGGAATCTAAATGCCTCCTCTTGCATAATCTTTTCCTGAGAACCTCATCAGTGGGTGCTTCTGGTGAGGTCTCAGTAGAGCAAGGGTCACCAAATGGGCTTACCTGATGCTCCAGGTCTCGATGCTTCATGAGGACCTGTGATGTATAGTCAGAAAGCGGCACTTTAGGGGAGGAAGAGAAAGGACCTGACGATGTGTGTGTCTTAGACGACATAACCCTCCTCATGGCATCGAAGGCACCACTGCTCCGAACCGAGTAAGCCGCCAGTTCTAAAGAAGATGGCAACTTCCCCAGCACCGAGACAGTGGGTTCCGAACCAGAGGACAGCGCCGAGCTCATCAGCACCGAAGCCCCGAGAGGAAGGGTTGGAACTAACGAATCGGTTCGACTCTCACCCCAAGAACCGACGAGAGAGTGTCGGCTCCGAAACTCTTCCAATGGAACCGAAGAAGTCAGGGTTGATGGAGCCGAAGGCACTGGAACAGGCCTTGGCTCCGAAGGCTCCACAACCATCAAATCCTCCTCCTCCAGCTCCGAAAGCCCTGCTCGGCTCAGAGGAGCAGTAGTCACAGCCGGTCTCAGGCCTCGAACCCTGCTGGGTCGAGGCCGATAGCAATTTAGCCAGTGCCAGGTTCTTCAGAAGCCTCTGCACCACCCGGTCCACATCCACATCAGAAAGGGTCCTCGAAGAATGAGTCAAATGAACTGAAGACGCCACCGACTGAAGGATAGGTGACCTTAAAGTTTCGGAGACCGGATCCAAGACAGGGGACCGGTTCCGAAACACCTGCTAGGTACACAGCTCTGAAGACTGTGGAGCCAGCGGCCACACCTTCATGGAAAGGTTTGGAGCCGATGACCCGGGCTCCGAGGACGCCTTAGAAGACTTTGACCTCTTCAAAGACTTGGGAGGTCTGGTCAGCCTTGTCCAAAGTCTCTTGAAAGTCTGGCTTCAACAAGCCTCTATCTACCAGTTTCCTTCTTCTTTCTAATAAAACTCTACTGCTGAAGGAATGACAGATAGAGCAATCCTCCTGGAGGTGAACAGACCCCAAACAATAAACACAATTTACATGGGCATCCATAATGGACATTTTCTGCCCGCATTTTGGACACTTCTTGAAGGCAGATTTCTGCTTTTCCTTAAGATCAGACATATTAAAGCTACAGAAACAGTAATAAGCAAACACGCTAAGCTCGTTGTCAGATCCCTGAACAACCTTCAGTGCACAACAACAAAATACAGTAACACTAACAAGGAACATGGTTAGTGACTAACCACACTGCACACACAAGATTATTAGCAGTCCTAAGCTGCCTCCTTGTACAACTATAGGATATAAATGCAAAGAACTAACAACTAACACACTCCTATGCTATATATATATTTATATAAGAGGATATATAAACCAAGGAACGCCCGAGGCCTAAGAGCAACCGCTCTGTAAACAAACAAATCAACTTTAAAGTAAGAATTTAAGAGGCTAACTCACCCAAAAGTTATCAAAGGGAAAATACTTTAGTTACATAAAGATTTATAGGATTTATAAGTAGAATATTAGTCAAAAAATCAATAAAGAAATCTACTGGCCCAAGCTCTCCGACAACCTTGCGATCAGTTGCAGTGGCAAACTAGATCTGAGGTAGGACAAGAGAGCATAATGGGATAGGGGCCTGGCCTTGAGCTACTTTGAGATCTTTAGCTAGTAAAGTGGCCGACTCAGAGCCGATGGCTCGGCTCTGAACCATGTGTAAGAATAAATGGCGAGATTGAACAACTTCACATTAATAGTTTTGGTGCCAAACTGATATCAAAACAACAAATCACTATGCATGTTTCAGATTTAACTGACATAACCCATTCATAAATACTTCATTTAATATGAATACATATTTCTAAATAAATCACACATAATTTATAAATATTATAAATATTAAACGCCACATGTTAATAAAGAAATATTAACTTGAATTTTTAATTTTTAGTAACCATTTAATATTAATGGACTCATTTAAACCTGGAGGCTGGTCAACTCTAAGAAAAATCTGTCAATCCAGCTCCCTTGCTTCTAACATGTTATTACACCCATTGATGAACCTGCTATCATCTACTTGTTAAAATACTGTAAAATGAAATTTCTTAAAAGCACAGTATTTAGAGCTGTGTTCAAATACGGCACTATTTTCATTTCTATTTTTTCCAGCCCTAACATGTCCTTGAATTCTAAATCTAAGCTGTCTTACGGTCTTTCCAACATAATAGTGAGAAAGTACAGTTGTGTACACTTACCATAAATGTAGATGTTCGAGAGTATTCACTGTTGCAGTCATCGCATTTGGGTTATCTGCTTGCAGTAGTCCTCAGTCGGCCTGATTATCAAAGTCTTGGGTCCTGTGTCGGTTGCTGTCTCATCTTCTGTGACGTCAGGTAGTCAGGGGTATAAAGCATGCAGCCGACGCCATTACATCAGTTTTTCTTGCCCCAGATGTAAGGTGCCCCTCTAATGGGAAGCAATTAAATATATACACACACACATATATATATATATATATATATATATATATATATATATATATATATATATATACACATATATACACACATATACACAATGGTATACCGCCAACAAAAAAGCAAAAACACAAAAAAGCTTTCAAGCATAGTAAAGGAGAGTATAGCCAAAAGATGTCAGGGGGCTGGAGGGAGGGTAACCAGGACTGCAACAGTGAATACACTCGAACATCTACATTTATGGTAAGTGTACACAACTGTACTATGTTCTTCGTGTTTCACTGTTGCAGTCATCACATTTGGGTAGATTCCCAAAGCTAAGGATGGGAAGAGGAATTTAGATAGCATTAGGACCAGCTATAAGGCCCTGCAAGACTGCAGTGGCAAAGCCAGCTCTGGATTTAGAGAAAAATTGGCAAATGGTAATGCTTGGTGAAAGTATGTACAGAATTCCAGGTAGCAGCTTCTAGGATGTCCCTGGTAGGGACACCTCTGAGAAAGGCTGTAGAGGTAGATGCAGCCCTGGTTGAATGGGGTCTAATCCCCTATGGGATAGGTTTTCCATGGTGCTTATAGCAGAAATGAATGCAATGGCCTATCCATTTAGAAATGGTTTGCTTTGAAATAGCCTTCCCCTCTGCCCCTGCAGCAAATGCCACCAGCAGTTTTTCAGATTTCCTTTGAGGTTTAGTCCTGTCCAAGTAAAATCTAGGTTGTTTGTGCACATCTAAGGAGTGCAGTATGCATTCCCCTTTGTTCTGTGGATTAGAAAATAAGGCTGGCAAATGAATGGACTGATTAAGAGCCACACTGGATACAATCTTGGGCATGAAGGAGAGATTGGTCCTGAAGGACACCCAGTCCGCATGAAAGATGATGATGGCTCCAATGCCATAACGGCCTGTAGATGCCATTCTTGCTGAAGTGATTGCTAAAAGGAAGGATGTTTTCCAAGAAAGGAATTTTAACTCTGCACTCACAGCTAGCTCAAAAGGAGGAAGAGTAGGTTTCTCCAATACAAAGTTAATGTCCCAGCCAGGATTGGGGCTCTCCTGGGTGGTCTTAACTTCTTGGCCCCTCTGAGGAACTACTTGAGCAGTGGATGAGAGAAGAGGGGTGGTTCTGTGTTGTAATGAGCTGGAATGGCTGAGGCGTGAATTTTGATGGAGGAAAAAGAAAGGCCCTTGTGAAGCATCTCAGTTAAGTATTGAAGAATCTGAGGTAAGTTGGGCGCTGCTGTGCTCATCCCTTGAGTTTGGTTCCAGGCACAGAATCTTTTCCATTTTTCAGCATAAGATTTTCTAGTACTAGGCTTCCTTGTCTCCAAAATGACATCCAACACTTGTTTACTGAGGGATGGTAATGGAGAGGTTAGATAATCCAGGCTGTCAGGTTTAGGGTTTGAACCTGAGGGTGCAGAATCTGGCTCTCCTGCTGTGACAGCAGGGTAGGGGTCTGAGGCAGGTGCCATGGAGCCAGCAGTGACACACTGCGCAAGAGGGGGTACCAGTGTTGGCGTGGCCAGTCTGGTGCAATCAGTATTGTCCTTGGTTTGTCCTGTTTGATCTTTAGTAGAACTTTGGAGAGGAGAGGCAGAGGGGGGAAAGGCATAAACTGATAGATTTTTCCAGCTGAAGGACAGAGCATCCACTTTCCAAGCTTGTTTGTGGGGAGTCCTTGTGCAGAATTTGTCCAGTTGGTAGTTCTGAGGGGAGGCAAACAGGTCTACATCTGGGCTCCCCATTAGTTTATCAACATGTTGAAAGTCTTTGGTTCCAGTTTCCACTCGTGTGGGTCCATGAGATTTCTGCTTAGATCGTCTGCCAGTGTGTTTAGTTTTCTTGGCAGGAATTGAGCCTGTAGATGTACTTGGTAGCTCAAGGCTGTGTTCCACAGAGCCATGGCTAGTCTGCAGAGGGGATAAGAATGGGCACCCCCCCCCTGCTTGTTTATGTACCACATAACAGTGGTGTTGTCCATCTTTACCATTAATTTTCCTGGAAGAATGTGGTCCTTAAAGGCTGTCAGAGCATTCTGTAGCTAACATTTCTTTTTGATTGATATGCAGGTGCATTTGACCTGGGTTCCATTTGCCCTGAATGCACTTCCCTGCCAGGTGAGCCCCCCGTGCATAGTCTGATGCATCTGTTGTTAGGGTTTGGCCGGCAGGGGGTAGAGTGAATGGTAGTCCCTTGTTTTGGTGGCAGGTCTCTGCCCACCAAAGGAACTCTAACCATAGGCAAGGTATGATAGGAATCATTGCTTCTAGATCCTGAGAATGTTGACACCATAAGCTTTTTAGATAACATTGTAGTTTCCTCATATGCAGTCTTGCATATGGAATTAGTAGAATGAAGGAGACCATGAACCCCAAGGCTTGCAGTATTTGCCTTGCAGATAGCAGGGTCTTTGTGGCCATTAGTTTGAAGTAAGTTGTCAAATGAATTTGTTTCCGTGGCGTGAGGAAAGCCATCTGGGAAGATGTTTTCAAACTTGCTCTCAGGAATATAATTTGTTGACAGGGTACCAGATGTGATTTCTTTTCGTTTATGGTGTACCCCAGACAAGTTAGCACCTTTTGTACAAATGCCAGATGATTGAAAAGTATGTCCTGGCTTTCTGCCTGAATTATACAATCGTCCAGGTATGGGTATATTTGAATATTTCTTTGCCTGCAAAATGCAATGACTGGAGCTAGGCACTTTGTGAATACCTTGGGCGCAGTACATAAGCCAAAGGGCAGTACAGAGAACTGATAGTGCATGTAGCTTGCTTTGAAGTGTAGGTATCTTCTGCAAGATTCCCTGATTGGGATGTGCAGGTAGGCTTCCTTTAAATTCAGTGTTGCCAACCAAGCATCTTTGCCTAGCTTAGGAAGCAACTGGCGAAGAGTTAGCATCTTGAATTTTGGAATCACCAAAAAGGTGTTTAAGATAGAAAGGTCCAGGATAGGATGCCATGAGCTGTCTTTTCTGGGTACCAGGAAAAGTCTTGAGTAGAAATCTTGTCCCTTTTCCTCTTCTGATACAGTTTGAATAGCTTTTATGCTTAAGAGAGACAGTACTTGCTTTTGAGCCTCTGCCCACTGATCTGGGGGTAGATATGGCCAACCGTTTGGGGTTGGTAATGTGTGGAAGTGAAATCTGTATCCTTGGGAAACTATATTTAAAACCCATTTGTCCTGGGTAATGAGTTCCCAGTTTTTGGCCTGCAGAGCAATCTTTCCCCATAAAGAGCAGTCAGTTGAGAAGTGCTTGGAAGTTTTAAAGTTAAGTCATTGAGACAGCTTACCATAGGGGGGAGTCTTACTACTCCCTGATTTGGAACTGGGAGCCCCCCACTGCTTAGTCCTGTGCGCACCCTGGATCTGAAGCCTGGGTGTTCTGCTGGTTCTGGGTTTGGACTGAGAAGGCCTGGAAGAGGCAGGAAAGGACCAGTTCTTAGAGGGCCAATGCCTACTAAATTTTGGAGGCTGTACTTGTAGGAAATCTTTAACAGTTTGCATAGATTTAGCTTTTTCCTCCATCTTTTTAAGAACTTCTTCTGCTTTGTTGCCAAACAAGCGGTCCTGATTTAAGGGAGCATCCAGCAATTTAGCTTTAACATGATCTGGCAAAGATTGCTCCTTAAGCCAAGCATGCCTTCTAAGTACAGACCCAGTGACAGCAGCCCTGCAAGATGCCTCTAGTGAATCAAAACCACATTGCAAAGTATGTTTTCCAACCTGTTCAGAAGAATGCATTAAATCCTGTAAATCCTTATTCTCAGCACAGTCAGGAATCAACATAATTTTCTGTTTAAGCAATCTAATAATATGTTGCTGATACTTTAACATATGAAACTGACAGTTTAAGGCCCTAATGGCCAATGTTGCAGAAGTGTATACCTTCTTACCCCATCTATCCAGCCCCCTGGAGTCTCTATCAGAAGGGTTAGGATTTTTGGCAGTAGTAGCCTTAATGCCTTTGGGTCCCTGTGAAATGGTCTCAGGATCCGCAGTAGGATTTTTAAAAAGGAACTTGTGAGAGCCAGGAACCCTGTAATATCTCTCAGGTTTTCTGGGAGCAGGAGGTAAAGAATCAGGGGCCAAGCTAGATTCCGAAAAGGCATCATCAACAATGTCTAGTACAGGAGGGATAGCTAAAGGCTCTTTTTAGAATCAGAGTAATCCTGGCTTTCCCAGCAAAAATGCTCCCTAAAAGTATGCAAGGTTTCACTAAAAGAGAAATCCTCTGGGGGGGGGGGGGGGGGGCAGAGGGAATAGAGTCCTCTGCATCAGAATCCTCACAGGGAGATAAGGATAAATCCTGGTCATCAGAGGAAACAGAAATTTCAGAATCCTGGTCAGAAGTATCATAAGCGAATTCAGTCCTAGGTCTCTTAGAAGGGGAAGGTTGGCTTCCCCTGATTAAAGTAATAAGGTCTTCAGCCATGCTTATCATTTGTTTTTTAGGCATGGAGGCCTGACATGCGGTCTGGGCATCGGTTTTCTAGGCATGGTTCGAATTTTAGGCCTTGAAGAAGAAGATGGCGTTGGTTTAATATGCAAGTCAGTAGGCCTGAATATACCCTCAGAAGCCGGTGCCTGCACAGCGGCTCCGGACCCATCCAAGGTAGAGAATTCCACAGTTGAAGCATCTCGCAGCATACCAGACTCCGAATGGGTCTCAGTAGAGGCCTGCGAATCTGAAGTAGCGGGTATCAGGGCCTGGGAAAGTGCCTCACTGAGTACCGGCGAACTGGCAACTGGCTTAGGAGAAGCGTCATCGGTAGCTTTGGACCTAGGCGGCCTGTCTCTGTCTTTATCTTTGCGTTTTTTCAGAATGTCGGTAGTCGGATTGCTTACCGAAGACATATCTGGATAATTGAACCGAGTACTAAAATATTTAGAAGCGTAAATATACCGACGACGGACAGTTCATTGCTTAAATAAGGCACAAAACCTACAGAGAGGTACATCATGGTCAGGGCCTAAGCAAGGAATACAGTACGAATGAAAATCTTTATGAGGTATTTTCTTTCCACAAGAAATAAAATTATTGACTTTTACTGACATCGGTTTAGAGCAAGAAAAAGTTTCCCCAATGGGGTACTTAACTTTAGTTGAAGACTTTGGTTCTGAAACTTGAAAATTAAAATTTCAGGAGTCGGCCGACCGGCACTTGCGAACTGCTTCTGCTTCAGGCACCACACGGCAAAAAAGACTGATGTAATGGCGTCGGCTGCATGCTTTATACCCCTGACTACCTGACTTCAGGGAAAATGAGACAGCAACTGACGCAGGACCCAAGACTTTGATAATCAGGCCGACTGAGGGCTACTGCAAGCAGATAACCCAAATATGATGACTGCAACAGTGAAACACGAAGAACATCACGATGCTCACATAGCTAAATACACAACATTAAAATTATTACAACTATATCTTTGCTTGGTGGGTACTTTCTGAAGAAGTTCCAAATAACAAAATAAAGGAACAAAAGTGTTAAAAATTTGCTGACAGTGCCAGGTTGTTGCATCCATTTGAAGTTTCAACAGTTAATTTTTAATTTAGTATAAGTAATAATAGTTCACCTGACTAGTGAACTCAGAAGTACATAACATAGTGCAACGTTCGCATTAGGCACACCTCTCATCTGTCATTGATTTTCCTGGATGTCCCTGACTGAAATTTTAGCCCTCTTCTTAATTCCGCCTAAAACTGGTGACTTTTGGAGAAAATGTGACAAATTATACTTAATAACAATAATAAAGAGTTACAAATTTCATTTAATTCAGAAAATGTGTATTAATTCATATCCTTTTATTCTGTCAATGTCTCAAGTTAATAATATCAATATTTTAAAAAGTGTTCCTGATTGTCCCTGATTATTTCTGGATCTGTCCCCAATTATGTTGAGATTTGTCCTGATTCAGTCGCGAGCTATTCCTCTGTAGGAAAGTCTTGAAATCTGTCAACTCATTACACTCCCAAAAACACATTCCCAGTTACCTTTTTCTTCCCTATCACACCTCTAGCATTTGCTACCTACCTGAGGAAAAATTCCTTTAAATCTACTTGGGGTATACAAATACCTATGCAAACACTTCCAAGCAAAAATCTAAAACCTTCTGGACTTTACTGCATACTTGTGAGCCATACATACGTCCTCCAATTGTCCCCTTGTAAAATGTGTTTACTGTCTCTTTCCCAGTCTTTCCTAACTTCATCTGACTGAATCTTATAGTTACCATGCAATATTTTATATGATCCACTAATTATTCTCTTTTTAACAGCATCTTCTGTTCTAGATTTGACTAAAAACTCTACCAGAGCAGGTCTGTCACTTAGGACTCCCCTATCCCTTTCTCCTTGCCAATAGACTGATATCAGTCCTTGATAGGGAAGCTAGTCTCTAACCTGCAGTCCAAATTTCTGCTAGGACTCATGACACTCTTATATATTTGCTCCCCTTGCCAGTTTTTTCTAGTAAATTCCAGTCTCCTCTTATCTCATACTTGCAGTCATCTTTATTGCTAAAATCTCCTTTCTCCATTCCTGTGTTGACTTAGTTCTTAAAATACTATGAACCTTTCTGCAACTTTATGAAAATATATTCTGTATGACAGTTATTATCCTCCTTAAGGGATCTGCATCCAAAATCCTACTCTCTCCATGTTTTGTGACCTTCCCCATCATCCCTTTCCACTTTGAATAATAGGCTTCTGATTGTGTTATGCATGTGAGCCTTGTTCTATTGGAATGATCAACTTATCCCACTTAACTCTTGCCATCTTTCACTTCCATATAAATTCCTTCAACTCTTTATTAATTACTGTCCACAACTTCTCCTCTGGTTGATAAAAATATGTCTGACTTTTATATAAAACTAAAGGGACTAAAACATTTTGACTGCTTATATCTTATATCCATATCCATAAACAAGCTCCCAGTTTCTCAGTTTTTGCATTATCTTTTCTTTAGTCTCTTCCCACATATCCTTAGCTGCCATAAACAAAAGTTATGTACTTATCATAATGATAGAGCTGTGCTGACTCTTTCCATCTGGTTCAACCTGTGGGTTGTCGGATCCAACTCCAATCCAAGACAGGACACATACCATAGACTTCAGCCTGTCAAGCACTGCTTCCTCTACCCATAATAACATGCTCCACAGCCTGCCTCAGATTGAGTTTGCCCATGCTACCCAAACTGGCAATGCTCAAATTCCAGTAAGAAAAAACATGAAGGACCCAAACACTGGAGGGAGGAGGAACCTCTCCAACTTGGTCATCCCATGGTCAGAAGGCTCACCAGAAATCTGGGACTGAAGGGAGGGAGGGTGAACAAGACAGAAACAGACAACATGGCTCTATCATTACAGTAAGTACATAACTGTTTTATCTGATGTTGTCTTTTCCATATGGATTCAACCTGTACACCAGAGTCCCCAGCCACTAAAACCCCCAGGACAATTTCATAGAAGGATATTGCGCAATACGGTGGAACCAAAGGAAGCTCTGGACCTGGACTGAATGCCCAATTTGTAGCAGGACACAAAGGTATGAGAGGTCCAACCCAGGTGGCAGCTGCACAAACCTCATCCAAAGCAGCTATGGAGAAAAAGGCTGTAGAAGTAGACATAGCTCAAGTAGAATTAACTTTGGGTTTACTCCTTAAGGGCTTTCTTTTCAAACTATACCCAAAAGAAATACAATCTGACAGCCACACGGACAGCTTAGACACTGGCATGTCCAACCTGGCCACGGGAGAAGGAAATAAACAACTGTTCAGTCTTTCTGGAAGATTTGGTTCTTTCCAAGTAAAACCTCAATTGTCTGTGCACATCCAGATAATGTAGTAAATATTCCCCCTTGCTGGAAAATTAAAATAATGGACTGATTCAAGCTGTTCTTCATAGGCACTTTAGGAAGGAAAAAAGGAACAATGCTGAGAGAAACCTATCCTTATGAAAGCCCAAGTATGGAGGTACTGATGAGAGGGCTTGCAGCTCTGACACCCATTTGGCAGAGGTAACTGTCACCAACAATAATGTTTTACAAGATAAAAACTTCAAGTCAACCTTAGGAGAAGATTCAAAGGGTAACACAGCTAACACCTGGTGCATGAAAGGCAGGTTCCACAGAGGGACAGAGTCAAGAACCAGAAGATGTAATAAAAAGGTACCCTTAAGGAAGGTCTTTGAAATTTTAAGGTACACTAAAGGCATATTATCTCTTCCAATGTGGAAACTGGTAATTGCTGCCAACTGTACCTTAACAGTAGAATAACTAGAGCCCATGTGAAGCAAATTCACTAGGAAGTCAAAAATAACCTCTATGGGGGCCAAAAAGGGATCCAACCTCTTATTGGTAGCCCAACAAGCAAAATGTTTCCATCTACTGGCATAAACATTATGCATAGACAGTTTCCGAGAGGAAGACAAAATATGCACCACTGTCAAAAAAGCTTAGGATTTTTGGCCATTAAGGGAATTGGAGGAACCAGGTGGTCAACTTGAGGATCTGAAGGTTAAGTGGGTCTTGACCTGCTGGGTAAGAGATTTTATCCAGAAAGGGATCTAAGACCTAAGGAAGGTACTTTGGAAGAGGCCAAAGGAAGGGGAACCATACCTGAAGGGGCAAAAAGAAAGCAATGAAGACTACAGTCACTCTGCAACAGGCTGCTTTCTGAAGAAACTTTATTTTCAGAAGAGTCAGGGGATAAGTGTACAGGAGACCCAGGCGCCAAGCATACAGAACAGCGTACCTGGGAAACTGTCCCAGAGGAGGGACTAAGGCATAACAGCTGCTGCACTTGCTGTTTTAAGGGTATGTAAACAGGTCACAACATGGAGTTCTTCAGTGCCAAAAAATCCTAGCAACCACTCTCAAATTCAGGGACGACTTGTGTGGAAAGAGAATGTCCCTGGTCAAACTGACTGATAAATATGTTGGATCTTCCTGGGATGTGCTTTGCAACCAGAAACCGCTGAGAAGAAATAACCAATTGTTAAACCCTCATGGCCTCCAAACAACAAGGATAAGAACAGGTTCCCCTGTTTGTTCAGGTATCATAGCACAGACATATTGTCAGTCTGAAATTAAATCATACCCTTGGGGAGAATATCCTGAAAAGCCTCCAATGTAAACAGGACTGCCCTCATCTCTAAGACACTGATGAGAAGACTGGCCTCAGGATTAGGTCCTTTGGGCTGTCCTTCCTTTGCAATGCTTCCCACATCCTAGAAGAGAGGCAGCCATGGTGACCATGCCTAAAGGAGGGGGAAGACCAAATGGTCTCCCAGTGGACATCAAGAGAGACTTCAACCACAACCCGATTTGATTCTGACATGTCTCTGAAAATGCAACAGGAAACTCCATTGGATGTGTCACATAAGACCATTGCACCATCAACATCCATTGCAGAACCACCATGTAGTACCTTGCAAGGAGAGCCAAGCAAATGGCGGTTGCCTTGTGTCTCAAAAGAACAGAAAAGTCGAAGGTTTTGGGCAAGTGAGCAATGAAAGTGCAAGACCCCACAGGGCTGACACTCTGCAGACATGTAGCCTTGCAATCTGACAAACCTGTGTCCAAGTGGCAACCTATAAATTCTATCGACTGCACAGAAAGACTGGATTTCTGGTAGCTGATTGTGAGTCACAAAGAGCTGCACAGCTGGAGCAAGGCGTCTCTGGCTCTGACCAATTATGCCCTTGTGGAAGTGGCCAGGAGCCAACTGTCCAGGAAAGGAAAGGCCTGAAACCACTGTAGCCTGAGCCTGGGTAGCACGACTGCCATACACTTGCAACACATCCAGTCTTCCTTCCTCAAGAGAGGTAGAATTGACTGCATTGTGACCATCTGGAACTTGGTCTGTTTGACGAAGTGGTTCAACCTGCTCAAATCCAAAATGGTCTGAGGTCCTTGTTCTTCTCTGGAACCAAAACGAATCTTGAATAGGCCCCAGATCTGCACTGGTCTGGTGAGACCTCTTGGATAACTCAATTTTTTGCATTTTGATGGATGCATCCTTTCTCTGATGGGGTGGTATGCCTGGGAGATATCTGGGATTTAAATATGGAGTATCCAAAAATGGAACTGTATAGCCTCTGGATATCATTCTCAACATCCATGCGTCTGAGGTGGTGGCTTCCCAAGCTTTAGGGTGCACAGCCAAGTGATCCCCTCCCCCCCGAATGCCACCAGAGATGGACAGCCAGACAACTATTTAGCGTCACTGAATAGGGTTATCACGGAAAGCTCTGTAAAGCCCATGATTCTGTGGATTACCTCTGTAGCGGGGATGGCATGCATTGTGGTTACCCACTATGCTGAGGGGAGAACCCTCAGAAGGAGCTTCCTGGAACAACTGCTGCTCTTTCCTAAAAATGAGAAGTTTTCCTCCCTTCAGGTTCCTAGAGAAGATTCGCTGAAGGGTAACAAAATACACTACCATGACCGACAGTGTCTTCCACTCCTGTTTACTTCTGGTCAATGTCTCCTTAACCTTGGGCCCAAAAAGTGAACAGCCATCGAAGAGGGCATTAATAAAGGACACCTTGAAGGAGTCAGCAAAATTATACAGCCTCATCCAAGAGTGGCAATACATGGCAATTCCAGAGCCAGCACCTCAGGACATGCCATCAGCTGCATTAGACACATATGCATGGACATATTAGCAATAGAATGCAAAGTGGACATCTGAGTCTCAAAGTCTTCTAAGACTCTTGAGTCTGCTGAGCTTTAATTACCTAAAATCTGCTGAGCCTTAATTACCCTTGATACTTCCAACACAATGTCACACTGAAGTCTGTTCAAGTGAGCTAGACAGCGCAAATCCACAGGACAGACAGGGAGGAAGGGGAACGGTCTTACTAGAAGGAACACCCTTAGAAAGGAAGGGACTAGGAACATTGGCAGTGGGAGACACAGCCTTCTTCACAATTGGTGTCAAAGTCGATGAGGTCCAAGGACTAAGAGCCAAAACCGTCAGGGGAGCCAAGGTTCTTTGGACCTTCGGATCTGATGGAGCAGAAGAAGAAGAGGAAGAGGGAGCTGAATGCTTTGGGTCCACCTTAGCTGCTTTGCGATCCTTCGAGCTCTTCTGAACATGATAAGACATTGCTCCCTTGCTGGAGAAGGCCAAAGAGGAATCACCAGCTGGAAGAAACCCTTTCAGAACCAGCTTGGCCCTCCTTTTATTAATAGCACAGGTGCCAAAATCCTCATAGATAAAGTAAGGGGAATCCAAATGGGCAGCCCTTAACAACAGACACACTGGTCATGTGCATCACTGGAGGGGAGCTTGTGCCCACACTATACACTGTTTGTAAAACCCTTATCCATCCTAAACCTACAAAACAGCAACAAACCACAACTTAAAGAATAAAAACAAAGGTATATATTTGTACAAAAACATGACCAAATTCTAACCCACTAACTAGGAAGGAGAAGGGGATTAACAACTAACCCATAACCCTAAAATACTAGCCTAACCTACCTTAACTACAAAGTATTATCAACACTACAATGCTACACTAACTACCAAAAAATACACAAAACAAGGTAGAGGACCTAAAAAAAGACTAAGTTAAATGCTAGCAAAGGCTACAGCTTGGTAGGAGCAATCGACCAGACTTCTATCCAGGAATGGTGGCAAACAAGATCTGGAGCAAGGGAATATGGGTAGATTAGGCAGAGCTCAACAGGCTGAAGTCTATGGTATGTGGCCAGTCTCAGATCCAAGTCAGATCTGATAACCCACAGGGTGAATCCAGCTGAAAAAGACAACATCAGATCAGAAGTTTTTTTTTAATCCATACTCCTAAATACTTCATCTTATCATTTTCCCATAAATATGGGTACTGCTGAACTAAGTCATGAGTAGGTACCTAATTTAAAGCTACAGCCTTTGTTTTATCTTCAATAATTTTATATCCCAAAAAGCCATAAAACGGTCTCAAAATGTTCTACAACACCGAGAATTCCTTTTCTGGATTTCTCAAGTACAAAATAATATCTGCAAAAAAAGAGACAACTTATCTTGATTATCCCTCAATTATATCCTTGAATTTCTGAGTCCTTATTTTCTTTGCCAATGGTTCTAAATATAAATCAAATAAATAAGGAGAAAGAGGACACCCCTGCCTGGCTCCTCTGTTCAAGCACAACTTATCACAGAGGAAGCCTCCCACTTTAATTCTTGCCTTTGATCCTTCATATATTCTCCTTGTTAACCTAATTTCCATCTTCCATGCCAAATATTTTCATAAATTTCTTCAGAAATGCACCCTCTTACTGCATTTTCCCTTCTAGGTCCCCCTGATATAGCCTCACTACTACAAATCAAGTTCCAGTCCCCACATATTCTTAAGCTCCATAAAGAATAGTTATGTAAAATCTTACCATAACCATAGATGTCCTTTTCTTCCATGTTGCAGTATTCTTGGTGTGGGATTTCCTGCCTTCAGGCGACTCGTACATCGGCTCCTATACAAAAGCTTTAGCTTGGCTGTTGCACCTGCGTGGGACGTCACACGTAGGGCCATAAACCAGGGACCCTATGTGTGACATCTGCATGCACAATCCTCAGAACTTGAAGCTAAGCAGGTAAAGTAGATGGCCCAACAGGATAGGCTGCCAAAGGTGACATGAATAAGGCCGTGGGTCTCTTCTGTAATGGAGAGAGGCATCAGGAAGCAATTAGACTGGTAGAGTCAGTGAGGGGGAATGGTGGGTGGGAAGGAATACTACAACATGGAAGAGAAGGACATCTATGGTTATGGTAAGATTTTACACAACTATTCTATGTCCTTCTATTCCTATGTTGCAGTATTCTTTTTGTGAGAGAGTCCTACAGCTTAGTTTGATGAAAGGGTGGCGGATGCAGAAGATGATTCCAGAAATCCTTGTAGGATTGCCCTGGCAAATCCTGCTCGTGCTTTGGAGATTTGGTCCAATTTGTAATGTTTGGTGAAAGTGTGGATAGTGGACCATGTAGCTGCTTCCACAATGGAAGCTGTGTCCATGCCTTTTTGGAAGGTCTTGGAAGTGGCCACTGTTCTTGTGGAGTGTGCCTTAACCCCAACTGGAGGGGGTTTTCTGTGGTGTGAGTAGCAGAAACCGATTGCCTTTCTAATCCAGGATGCAATGGTCTGTTTGGTGACTGCCCTTCCCAATGCCCTGGGCTGGAAAGATACACAGAGTTGTTTGGATTTCCTAATGTCTTTAGTCTTATCCAGGTAAAATCTCAGTTGCCTGTGGACGACTAGGGAGTGGAGTATCCTCTCTCCTTGGTTAGTGGGAGAGGGGAAAAAATTGGGTAGGTGAATGGATTGATTTAGAGATAAGTGACTGACTACCTTGGGCATGAAGGAAGGGTTAGTTCTCAGTGTCACCCTGTCCCTATGAAAAATGGTGCAAGGTGACCATGCCATTAAGGCTTGCAGCTCGGAAACCATTCTGGCAGAGGTAATAGCCACTAACAGTACTGTTTTCCAAGTACAAAACTGTACAGAGGCTGTATTAGCCGGTTCGAAGGGGAGCTGGGTGTGTTTTTCCAGGATGAAGTTCACGTCCCATGGAGGAGGAATAGGCTTCTTAGGTGGTCTGACGTGTAAGACTCTTTTAAGGAAGAGTTTCACATGTAGCCTGGCTAACAAGGGGGGATCTAGAGGTAAGCAGACTGATAATGCGGAGAGGTGTACTTTCACTGATGAATATGAAAGTCCACCCTTTACAAGTTGACACATATATGAGAGGACTAGGGGGGTGTCAGCCTCGTAAGGGTCCCTTTCCTGTCCCAGACACCACTGAGTAAATCCTTCCCATTTGGCAAGGTACGATTTTCTAGTAGTGGGTTTCCTGGTCTATCTCAGGACTGATAGCACATCCTCTGAATAGTGGAGTCTGAATGGGGTTAGTAAATTATCACCCACAGAGTCAGGGATAGCATTTGCAAGTGTGGGTGTAGGAGAGTTCCTTTGTCTTGTGTCAGAAGATCCACCTTGTGGGGTAACTTGCAGTGATTGCCCTTGGCTAAATTGTACAGAAGGGGGAACCAGTGCTACCTTGGCCAGTAGGGACTCACTTGCAAGATTTTTGGTTTGTCCTTCCTGATTTTTAGAAGGACTTTCTGAATCAGAGGGAAGAGGGGAGAAGGCGTATAGGAACCTCCCCTCCCAGGTGAAACTGAAGGCGTCTACTCTCCAGGCTTGGGGTGAGTAAGTCTTTGTGCAGAAGGTCTGCAGCTGCCTGTTCTGGGGGGAGGCAAACAGGTCTATTTGTGGAGTGCCCCACCGGTGGACTATGTCTAGAAAGACCATCCTGTCCAGCATCCATTTGTGTTGTGTGGACAGGGTGTTCTGCTCAGGAGGTCTGCTTGCTTGTTGTCCTGCGAAAGGATGTGACTGGCTTGCAGGGATATGTTGTGCTGGTATGCTAGGTCCCAAATTAGTAGGGCTAGCCTGCACAATTGGTACGAGTGGTATTGTCCATCACTATCAGAAGAGGACCTGGTAGCAGCAGTGGTAGGAAAGTCTGTAGAGCTAAAAGAACTGCTGTCATCTCCTTTACATTGATGTGTTTGGTTACCATGGGAGGTTGCCACTGGGCTTGGACTCTGTAAGAGTGCAAGGTGGCTCCCCAGCCTGAGTCTGAGGCATCTGTATGCAAGATTTGTGTGGGTTGGGGGGGCTGCAGTGGAAGCCCCGGGTTTAGCTGTACTTGTTGGATCCACCAAATGATTTCCTTCTTTAAACAGGGAAGAAGGGGGATACCTTGTTCCAAGTGATTCTGGTGTTGTGACCAGATATTTTTGGGGTACCATTGCAGTTTTCGCATATGCATTCTGGCCAATGGTAGCATGGGAATGGTTGCTGCCATCAATCCCTGGAGTCGAAGGAATTGCCTTGCAGTGACTGTCTGGGAGATTAAGACTTCCTAGAAGTGGGAAGTTAGAGATAGAACCTTGTCCTGTGGGAAAAAGG
This sequence comes from Protopterus annectens, assembly GCF_019279795.1. NCBI lineage: Eukaryota > Metazoa > Chordata > Ceratodontiformes > Protopteridae > Protopterus > Protopterus annectens. Next base: position 1,155,061,405 of record NC_056735.1, on the reverse strand, counting down.
CTTTAATTCGTTCTGTTTTGATTCTGCAACCTAGGAATATCTTGTCCTTGTCTGGGTTCAGGGAGGACTTCTTGAGGTTTGGGGTGAATCCTAGACTTTGTAGAAAGGACATAGTGAAGTGTAGATGCCTTAAGAGGGAGTCTTTGGACTGTGCTAGGATAAGTATGTCATCCAGATATGGGTAAATCTGGATTCCTTGGATCCTGCAGAAGGCAATGGCTGGAGCTAGGTACTTTGTAAACACTCTTGGGGCAGTGGATAAACCAAAGGGCAAGGCCTTAAATTGGAAGTACGAGGATGGGTCAGAGAAATGCAGGAAACGTCTGTGAGAGGCCCTGACAGAAATGTGCAGGTAAGCATCTTTTAATTTCAAGGCAACCATGAAAGTATTTGAGGGTATAAGGGGTAAGACAGTGGGAAGTGATAGCATTTTGAAGGTGGGTACCTGCAGGTAAAGGTTTAGGAAGGAGGGATCCAAAATGGGTCTTCAGGGACCATCCTTACGAGGGATCAGGAACAGACACGAGTAGAATCCCTTTCCTTCTTGTCCTGTGGGAAATGGCTCTATTGTGCCTTGTTGTTGCAGATCTGACATAATTTGTGGAAGATGGCATTGGTTTTTTGGGGAAAATGGAATGCCCTTCCATGGGGGAATTTGTTTCCAGGATAGAAAGTATCCTTTTTGAATAATGGCTAATACCCATTGGTCTGTAGTGATTTTTTGCCAGAAGGGGAGACAGTGGGAAAGGTGAGCTGAGAGGGGCAGATGGGTAAGGCAGTCACGCATTATTAGGACCTCCCCTGTCCTGAAAGGGTTGTCTAGGCTGAGGAGATGGGCCAGTAGGCCTGGATGAGGAATGTCTTCTAGTTCCTCTTCTGGGTCTGGAGGAGGAGGCAGCAAAATGTGGGTTACGCCTAACAAAGGTAGTCTTAGCTGGGTAGTTCCTATAAAATTTGGGTATAGGGGATACCAGGAGATGTTTTATATCCTGTAATTCTTTGCTTTTTTCTTGCAGATTCTTAAATAGGTCTGCAGATTACTTTCCAAAGAGGAAGTTGTAATCCAGGGGGCATCCAAGATTTTTGACTTGAAGTCCTCTGGCAGATTTTGTAGTCTAAGCCAGGAATATCTCCTAAGGACAGATGCTGATGCTGCACAGTGAGCAGAAGTTTCTGCAGCATTGTAGCTGCATCTTATGGAGTGTCTAGCCACTTGTAGGGCTAAGGACAATTTGGTGGAGATATCCATCTTAATTGGACTGTCAGGGATTGAAGCCAGCATAGAGGTGGCTTGGGACACTAAGACCAGGGCATACTTGGTCATATGTGTTTGATAGTTAATGGCTCTGAAGGCCAAAGTGGAGGAAGTGTACACCTTCTTGCCTATCCTATCCATGGATCTGCTATCTTTATCCGTGGGCAATAGGGAGGCAGAAGGTAACAACCTAGACTGTTTATCAGGTAATCACTGCTGGGTCAGCTAAGGGTGGCTTTATGAGGTATTTTTGGCCTCTCTTGTCTGACTTTTAGAAGCACCTTGGTGAGAAGAGGCATCAGAGAGAAGGCATAGACTGTCAGGTTTTTCCAGTTGAAAGATAGAGCATCCACTTTCCATGCTTGAGAGTGATAAGTCCTTGTGCAAAATTTCTGTAATTGGCAATTGTGAGGGGAGGCAAATAGATCTATGTCTGGGCGTCCCCATTCCCTTGTTATCATGTTGAACACTTGTGGATTTAGCTTCCATTCGTGAGGATCCATGAGATTTCTGCTTAGTTCGTCTGCCAGTGTATTTTTTGTTCCTGGCAGGAATTGTGCTTGCAGATGTACCTGGTAAGTCAGTGCCGTGTTCCACAAAGTCATGGCTTGTCTGCATAGGGGGTAGGAATGTGTGCCCCCTTGCTTGTTTATGTACCACATAACTGTGGTATTGTCCGTCTTTATTAATAATTGTCCTGGATGTATTAGGTCCTTGAAGGCTGTCAGGGCATTCTGTACAGCTAGCATCTCTTTTTGATTGATGTGAAGATGCATTTGTTCCTTGGGACATGTACCCTGAATACATTTTCCTGCCATATGTGTTCCCCAGGCGTAATCCGATGCATCTGTTGTTATTGTCTGCCTGGCTGTAGGTAAGGTGAAAGGCTGTCCCTTGTTGTAGTGACAGGCCTGGGAACACCATCAAAACTCCTGTTGTAGGCAGGGAATCAAGGTTATGATTGTCTCTAGGCTGTGACAATGCTGAGTCCAAGCACTTTTTAGATACCATTGTAGTTTCCTCATATGCAGTTTGGCATATGGAATTAGTAGAATGCAAGATGCCATGAAACCCAGGGCCTGCAGAATTTTTCTTGCAGGGAGCTGGGTCTTTGTTGCCATCATTTGAAAGTAATAAGTCAGTTGCCTTTGTCTGGCGTGAGATAAGCCATCTGGGTAGTTGTATTTAAACTTGCACCCAGGAATATTATCTCTTGAGAGAGCACTAGTTTTGATTTCTTTTCGTTTACTGTGTACCCTAGGCAAATTAGTAATCTTTTTACAAACTCCAGGTGCTTTAGAAGAATGTCCTTGCTCTCTGCTTGAATAAGGCAGTTGTCCAAGTAGGGATATATTTGAATTCCTTTTTGTCTGCAAAATGCAATTACTGGTGCCAGGCATTTTGTGAAGACCCTGGGCGCAGTAGATAAGCCAAAGTGCAGTGCAGAGAATTGGTAATGCATTGAGCCTGCTATAAATCTGAGGTATCATCTGCACGATTGTCTGATTGGGACGTGCAGGTATGCCTCCTTGAGATCCAATGTAACTAGCCAAGCCTCTTTGCCCAGCATGGGCAAGAGTTGTTGTAGTGTTAACATTTTGAATTTTGGAACATCCGGGAAAGTATTTAGGATTGACAGGTCCAGTATTGGTCTCCATGCTTTGTCCTTTCTGTGTACTAGGAAAAGTCATGAGTAAAATCCTTGGCCCTGTTCTTGTGGAACATTTTGAATAGCTCCCATATCCATAAGAGCTGCAATCTGTTTTTGTGCTTCTGCCCATTGGTTTTGTGGCAGGTTTGGCATACCTTTTGGTTTTGGAAGCATGTGGAAGTGGAACCTGTACCCTTGAGAAACTATATTCAACACCCATTGGTCTTGGGTGATCATGTGCCAATTTTTTGAGAAAAGTGCTAGCTTTCCCCCTAGGGGTGCTGTCAACTGGTAAGAGCTTGGCATTTGCAGAGGGAAGTCATTGTGACTGTTTCCTATAAGGTTGTGATTTGTCTTCTCCTCCTTTGGGGGCTGAAGCACCCCATTGTTTAGGTCTGTAGGAGCCTTGGGGCTGAGATCTGCCTCTTGGACGTCTGTATCTGCCTCTTTGCGGCCTGTCTGACACTGGAAAGGACCAATTTTTTGAAGGCCAGTTCCTGCTAAATCTAGGTGGCTGAACCTGTAAGAAATCTTTCACAGTTTGCATTGACTTTGCTTTATCCTCCATTTTCTTTAAAACCTCTTCTGCCTTAACACCAAACAAAGTATCATGCTGTAGTGGAGCATCCAATAATTTCATTTTAACATGGTCAGGTAAACTTTGTTCTTTCAACCAAGCATGTCTTCGAATAACTGAACCTGTAACTGCGGCTCTACAAGAAGCCACTAATGAATCAAAACTACATTGCAGAGTATGCTTTCCCACTTGTTCAACTGCATGCAATAAATCCTGCATTTCTTTACAGTCAGGACTTTCTATATTTGTAACCATTTTCTGCTTTAACAATGACATGAGATACTGCTGATATTTAAGCATGTGAAACTGACAGTTTAAAGCTCTTACAGCTAAAGTAGCAGAAATGTAAACTTTTTTCCCCCATCTGCCCAGAGCTCTGGAATCCCTATCTGAGGGGACAGGATTTTTGGCAGTGGAAGCTTTAACCCCTTTTGGACCCTGAGAAATAGTTTCTGGGTCTGCAGTGGGTTTTTTGTAAAGAAATTTATGAGAGTCAGGGACCCTGTAGTACCTGTCTGGCTTTACTGATGCAGGGGGTAAAGAATCTGGAGACAGACTGGATTCAGAAAAAACATCATCAACAATATCAAGCACAGGGGGGATAGCCAAGGGCCTGTGCTGAGGCAATAGAAGGAAATCTGAGCCTTTTCTTGGATTGTGAGTAATCATGGCTCTCGCATTGGAAATGCTCCCTCATGGTTTGCAGGGTTTCCCCAAACGTGTAATCCTCAGGGGTGAGGCTGAAGGAATGGACTCTTCAGCATCAGAGTCCTCATAGGGAGGGAGAGAATAGCCCTGGTCAGAAGAAGAATCAGAAGAAATGGAAACCTGATCAGAGGAATCATAATCAGTGTCTTGCCTAGGCCTTTTGTCAGGAGGGGGATGGGAGCCCCTGATTAAAGTAATAAGGTCTTCGGCCATTTTAAGCATCTGTTTCTTAGGCATGGATGCCTGTTCTGGAGAATGCTGCACTTGTTTCTTTGTCTTTAATGGTGTTTTTGACTTTGCCTTTGCTGCTGTAGTAGCTTTAATTGTAAGCTGTGAAGGTCTGAAAACACCCTCAGAAGCCGGAGCCTGCTCAGCAGCTCTGAACCCATCTGAGGGTATATTTTCCATAGGCCCAATACCTTGAGTTTCCACAGGCCTCGGTGTCTCCACGTGGCTGTCGGTTGCGGCCTGTGGCTCTGAGGTAGCGGGTGCCAGGGGCTGCGAAAGCGCCTCACTGAGAACCGGCGAACCGGCGACTGGCCTAGTAGAGGCTTCATCGTCGGTTTTGGACCTCGGATGCCTGTCTTTTTCTTTGTCTTTGTGTTTTTTATACATTCCGGTCATCGGTTGTTCCGATGGCATTATGTAATTAAATCTTCGTCCAAAATAATGTAAAGCAAAATCAAACAGACGTTTAATAGTGCGTTTATTAACTCTAGCACAAAACCGTCAACTAGTGACGTCGTGGTCAGGGCCTAGGCAAGGAATGCAGTAAGAGTGAAAATCCTTATGAGGTATTTGCTTCCCACAAGAAATACAATTATTAACTTTTACTGACATCGGTCTGGAGCAAGAAAAAGTTTCCCCAACGGGGTACTTAGCTTTATTGAAGACTTCGGATCTGAAATTCAATTTTGAAAATCGCAGGAGTCGGCCGACCGGCACTTGCGAACTGCTTATGCTTCAGGCACCGCGTGGCAAGAAAAACTGAAGAAAATGGCGTCGGTTGCGACTTTTATACCCCTGGCGCACTGACGTCAGGGAAGAGTTGACAGCAACCGACGCCAGACCAAGACTTTGGAACTCGGGCCGACTACGGGTCGCCTGCCAGCAGGATAACCCAAGTGTAATGACTGCAATAGTGAAACAATGAACATCGATTGTACGATGCAAAGTCATCTGCGGCTGAAATGTTCTGAGGACTGTGCGTGCTCATGTCACACATAGCGTCCCTGGTTTATGGCCCTACATGTGACATCCCACACAGCTGCAACAGCCAAGCTGAAGCTTTTGTATAGGAGCCGACGTATGAGTCGCCTGAAGGCAGGAAATCCCACACCAAGAATACTGCAACATAGGAATAGAAGGACATCAGCAGTTTTTGGTAGAATATAAATACATGCCAGCATAATCCTCCTCCCTTGTGCCCCTTATTACCTTAAATATACCATTATAGTCTTTTTCCCACTTATATCACTACTGCAGCTCCTCCAGCAATTAGTATTATTATTCCCCCTTTTCCTTTATCAACCCTAAAATCCCCTTTTTATCAAATTCACATGCTCATTTCTTTCCAAATGTGTCTCCTCTGCATTGCTATTTACACTCCATATGTCTTCATATAATTCAAAACTCATTCTTTTTTGTTGACACATGTAAGACCCTTTGCATTCCAAGATACTATAGATAAACAAGCCATTATGATAAAAAGCTACTGTTCCCACTTATCGCATGACTTTTTTTAAATGTGTATTTCTAACTTTTGTCTTACATGCACACATTACTGTTTGGCAGATTAATGTCTTATACAATTTTTTCTTCTCATCTCCATTTGGACCTATGTCACATTTTTTCAACACTTTCAAACAAAAAAACTAAATGCATTTTCAGAATACTCCCATCCCAGATTACTTTACAACAAATGCACAAAACATGTATATTTAAAACAAATGAAGTATAACCCAGCAGATTGGAACAATTGCTCTACTCTAAATCAACAGGTGAACCCAAACTAGACTCTGATTTTAGTCTAGGTTCTTGTCAACTCGTGCTTTTTTTCTGTCTCTTAAAACATTTTCCTTTGGAATACTGGAAAAAGGTTTCACTGGCAAAGTCTCTTTATGAGCTTTATTGTCAGAAGAATGAAAAGTGGAGCCCCCTTCTGCTTGATGGGTCATTTTCTGTTGGATAAACTTTTTTATTTCCTCCTTTTCCTATTCCACATTAAAAAAATATCTTTGATCTTCTAGTGGAAAAAATACTCTGAAGACAGCTGGATACAGCATCTTGAATGTCACACTTACCCCACAAAATTTCCTGAATGATTGGATACATTTTTCTCTTTTGCCTGTTATGTAGTAAATCATCACTTCCATAAACACTTTGTAGTCTCCAATTTTTAATGCTTTCTCCTTCTGCCACACTTTTGACAGGATCAGATCTTTCTGCTGGTATGATTGCATCTTGCTTTCCCATGGCCAGATTTGGAGTACACACTATATATGCCCCTTTAATTAACAAATCCTGCTCCAGAACACCAGTCCATTTGCTTACTTGTGCTTTCATAAAATTAATACAGTCTGTTCCTTCCAGTCTCTACTACAGAAAATTGCAGTTTTTTTCTACACCCTCTGTATTTTAACTCTGCTAATTTTTTTTTTAAAAAGCTCTTCTTGAGAAGCTTTTTCTTCATTTCAGCCTCTGATTTTTGTAGTTTTGTCAGCTGATATGAACAGCTAGTTAAAGTTTATTCTACTTCCAGGCTTTTGTTATTTGAGTAGATATATTCCTTCAGCGTTTCATTTATCAGAATTACCTCTGAGTAAATTTGATTTATTTTTCCTCTAAATTAGGCAGTTTGCATACAGAGCTAACCGATCCATGGCTGGTGCCATATCAGTAGCACTACACATCTCCCTTGAGCATTTAGAGGGCAAAAACAACTATGTGAGGATGCTATTCACAGACTTCAGCTCTGCATTTAATACAGTGGTACCAATCCAGCTGATAGAAAAACTGGCTCATTTAGGAATCAGTAAACATCTCTGTAACTGGATCCTGGACTTCCTTGATTGGGAGACCACAGAGGGTGTGTTCAGGTAAGAACATATCAAAATGCATCATGATTAACACCGAGGTTCAACAGGGATGTGTTCTCAGCTCACTGATATTCACCATCCTGACCCACAACTGTTATACTACGCACAAGTTCAACCATATCAACAAGTCTGTTGATATCACAGTCATGGGGCTCATCAAAAAGGAGGATGACAGGGCATACAGACAGGAGGTGGCATTTCTGATCAGTTGGTGCGAGGGGAACAACCATGACCTAAATGTAAGCAAGACCAAAGAGATTATCATTGACTTCAGGAAAAGGAGAACAAACCACCCAGTGCTCAGGAACAATGGTGAGAGTGTGGAGAGGGTTAAAGGTATGAAAGTCCTGATTGTACACATATCTGAGTATCTTTCGTTTTCGGGAAACACCAGCCAACTGGTCAAGAAGGTGCACCAATACTTCCACTTTTTAAGAGGGCTGAAAAAAAGCTAAGCTTCCTTCTCATATTCTCTCCAACTTCTACAGAGGTGCAATAGAGAGCATCATCACCTGCAACTTCACAGTGTGGTTTGGAAGCTGCACAGTTAGAGAAAGGAAAGTGCTACAAACAGTGGTGAGGGATGCATATATGGTAGCAGGTTTCAGTCTTCCATCAATACAGCACCTTTATTCTGCAAGAAGGATGCAAAAGGTCACCAAAATAATACAGGACAACACATATCCTGTGCATGGACTGTTTAAGCATCTGGCATCAGGCAGGAGATATTGCAGCACTGGCTGCAGGAAAGCAAGATTCAGTAACAGTTTCTACCCTATAGTGATTAGACTTCTGAATTCAGGCACTAGTTCCAGGGGTCTGGACATATAATAAGTCAATTTTTATTTATTTGTGCAATATATACTTACATATATTCCAAGTAAATGCAATATTTACTTATTACATCCATAGTCAGTATTAACTCACTCAAGTGTAATATTAGACAAATAACTTCATTTTAATCTGTAGTGTGTTTTGTATTACTTTAAACAGGGTAGTTAATTTAACTCAGGGGAGGGTATTCCTTTCATTTATCAACGCTGATAAATGTCTCTACCCTTTCTTGCGTGTATTAGGAGTAGTATTATATTTGTTAGTTATGTTTATTCCTCTACATTTATGTGTTCTTTCACTTGCCTTTGTAATTTCAAGAATTGAGCTGATGCATGAAATTTCGTTTAGGCTACACGTGTGTAGTTCTAAATGACAACAAAGTTTATTTTGACTTTGACTAAATTACTGGAAGCCGTCACTTGAACCAAAGCTTACGCTTGACCTACTTTTTTTCTGAACAGCTGCAGGATTCTTCCCACCCACTGTTTTCACCTTTTCTAGTTGATTTTTTTTATGTTATCCAAACTTCTTCTTTGCCGACGTCCAGGCAGGCAGTGTATTTATTAGTAAGTAACTGAATTTTAACCAAGCTTACAAATTCACTTGATCTTTTTCCTTAGCTGAAATTAAGCTGTTGATCAGTGTGCAGCCATCTTAGAAGTCCTTAATTAATTATTTTTTGTCCATTGTGCACATCTTTAATGAACAACTAGGTATTGACAGCAGGAAAGTTCCAGCAAATACTGTTCAGACTATGACATTTCCCAAAGCCCACTAGACTTATGTTCATAGGTATACTCTAGGCTAATGATCACCAAGGCTTTATATAAGCCTAGCCGCGCAACCAACTGGGTCCCCATGTAACTTGGGTGTCTGTTTGTAGGGGTGTGTTAGGAAGCTGCTAAAGGTTCCGTGTGTGTGTTGGGAGGTGTTAGTCAGGGAATATTTACTGTCAGTCTCAGTCCATCAAAGGAATGGGGGCCAAACCTGTAGTGAATTTATGATTTCCTATCCAGTGATTAAGGTTATGTTTGAATAAGGTCAGGGATAGACTTTTCTTCACATGGATGGGGAGCCTATTCCACAGAGTTGAGTTGGGATTCTTTGAGACATATATCGGTTTATCCAACATATTCTACTCATGTCACAAGCAAAGTTTAGATCCTTTGATCTAATGTTTCTGGTACTGTTTATTTTGCAGATGTGCAAATGAATCATTAGGGCTGGATCTGAGGATGCTTTATATGCTAGGCAAAGATAACCTCTCAGTAACCTGTAGGAGACTGAGTATAAATATAGAGCTGTAAGGTGCTCTGTGTAGGACAGTGTGTTACTATCCTGGATTTGCTTGGTGACTAACCTCTGTGAGCATTCCAACTGTTGTATATACCTGGTCAGGTAAATGCTCAAGGAGGTACTGTACTCAATGATGGGTCTGATAAGGTCAGAGTAAAGTGGTACCATAACTTCCGTGGAGCTGGATGCCATACCCTTACATATTTTATTTTATTTATTTTATTTTACATTTGTTAACCGGGCTAGTCCAACTGGATACATGTCCATTTTCAGTGGAGGCCCGAGGAGAAAAGCTCCACTATCTAATGCATAATAACAAAAAAAATACATTCAAAGTACATAGGTAATTTAAGACGCAACTAAAACAGGGATTTAAAATTACATAGGGAATTAAGACACAAGTAAAACAGGCATATAGGCTTTCCTTTCAGTAAGTTCAAAAAGGTGAATACAGAGACTATCAAATTTCTACAGTACAGGTCAAAGTACAAAGGTAATTTGAGATTCAACTAAAACAGGCATTCATAATTACATAGGGAATTTAAGACTCAACTAAAACAGGCATTTAGGCTATCTTTTCAGTAAGTTCAAAAGGTGAAAACAGAGACTATCAAATTTCTTCAGTACAGGTTTATAAAATGTGAGACAGAAATAATTAAGTAGTTTAAAAGCAAAAGATAGAGTTACTAGAAAATTTTTAGTTTGAAGTTGAGAGAGTCAATTTCTCAGGTAGAGATGAAAAATAAAACGGAGAAATAGAGTTGGGAGACAGTGCAAAGGGTGCAGGAGAAGGTAGGAGGTACGTGATCAGCTAGGGTTATTGCAAGAGCAAAGCCAGTGATTGGTTAGAAAATGTTTCAGTTGAGTTTTAAATAGTGTGATAGAAGTTTGGGCTAAGAGGTCTGTAGGAAGTTGATTCCAAATTTTACCAACTGAGTTGGAAAATATAGAGTCACCTGCTGTATTCTTTGATAGAGAGGTTTGAATCAGTATTTTATTGGAAGAGCGTAGGGTTTTAGGTTGTTATAGGGTTTTATCAGGGTGGAGAGCATTGGTATCTTTTCTGGGTGGTGAAGGGCTTTATGGGCAGTTGTAAGCTGATAGTATTGAATTAGGTGAGGTAACTCCAGCCACCCTAGGTTAAGGAGGTTCAGGCAGTGATGTGTTTTATATGGAGAGGCAGTGGCAAATTTGGCAATGTTGTTATAGGCTGTTGTAAGCCTATTGATGTTATGTTTAGAAAGATTAGTATATATGGGGGATGCATATAGTAGAGTAGAGATAAGATAAGTTCTGGCTATGGTAGTTCTTGCTTCAGGAGTTAAGAAAGATTTGATTCTGTAGAGAGAACCTAATTTTTTGTTAGTTGCTTTTATGATAGAGTGGATATGAAAATCAAATTTTAGTAGGTTGTCGATAGTAACTCCTAGAAGTTTGGTTGTTTGGTCAGGAGAGATAAGGGTGCCATTGTTAGAAGTAAGTGTGAAACTAATAGGGGGAGACAGGTGTGTGGGTGAGAAGAGGAGAAGTTTAGTTTTCTTAGGGTTTAAGAGAAGGCAGTGATTGGAGAACCATTGTTCTATGGTGGTAAAAGTTTTTCCGGTAAGTGACTCGAGGTCAGCTTGACTTGTGGCAGAGCAGATGATGGTGGTGTCATCGTACTGAATGCAAGTAGTTAGTGGGGTGGCTAGATACAGGTCATTAATAAAGATGGAAAATAAAAGAGGACCTAAGATGGAGCCTTGAGGTACTCCTAAAGTGGTAGGGAGAAGTTCGGAAAGATTGTTGTTCCATAAAACAGCTTGTTTCCGATTCTGAAGATAGGAAGTAAACCAGCTTAAAGCAAGATTATTGAGAGAGAGAGATTTTAAACAATGTAGGAGGAGTTGGTGATTCACCATGTCAAAGGCTTTGGACAGGTCTACAAAGAATGCAGATGAAAGAAGATTGTTATTCCGGTTTATATTAATGGAGTCTATGAAGGATAATAAGGCTGTTGTGGTGCTATGGTAGGGACGAAAGCCATGTTGGCAAGTAGCTAAAAGGTTATTAGATAGGAGGTGATTTAAAAGCTGTTTGTGGATGCATTTCTCCATTATTTTAGCAATAGGAGATAGCAGTGCTATAGGGCGGTAGTTCGAGTACTCAAATGAATCGCCCCCTTTGAAGAGAGGGATGATGTGGGAGATTTTCCAGAGTGAGGGTATGGTGCTTTCTTTTATGGTTCTGTTGATTAGAATAGAGATAGGGTAGGCAATAGCTTTAGCACCTAGCTGGAGATATTCTGCTGGCAATTTGTCAGCTGAGGGGTTGAGGTTTGAGTTTCTGAAGTAAATTAAGAATATAGGAAGTAGGTATGGGTTTAAGTTGAAATAGAGGTGGAGTGCAGTTAGTATTACCTAGTAAAGAGGGGTCAGGGCTTTGTTGGTTGGCCAGTTTAAGTATGGTTGAAGTAAAGAAGTTATTGAATCGTTAGCTGTTTGTAGGGAGAGTCAGGGCAGGAGCCTAGTGGGTTGGGGTTTCAACCTTGCCGGGCGATAGTAGTGAGTTAATTGATTTCCAAAATTTTTGTGGTTGCTGGTGGGAGGATTGCTGTAGTTTGGTGTAATAGTTCCTTTTATCTTGTTTGATAGCAAGCTTAGTCTTGTTCCTTTTTTGTTTGAAGCTAAGGTGATCAAAAGAGTCTTTCGTGGTTCTCCATTTAGTCCATGCTTTATTCTTACTAAGGATAAGTTGTTTGGTGTTGGTTGTTAGCCATTGAGCGGTCTTAGATTTCATTCGTATAGAACGGATGGGGGCATGATGATCGAGAATAGTAAGAAAGGTATTATTAAAGTGGTTAACAGCTTCATCTATTGGGAGAGTTTTTAGAGGTGACCAGTTAATCAAGCTGAGTTCATTTTGAAACTGCTGAAGGTTAAAATGTTTTTGCTGCGAGATGAGCGAATTAGGGAGGTGTTGTTAGATGAGTTTTGTGCCTAATGATGTATGTGAGAGAGTGGTCGCTAAGGTCGTCTGGGAGGGTACCTGTTGAATACATTTGTTGGGGACTATTAGTCAAGATCCAGTCGAGAATGGTTTCTTTGTTATTGTTTTTATTTGTTCTAGTTGTGGAGTTAATGGTTTGATGGAATCCGTGCAGGTTAATAATGGTAGATGGATTAGTTTGTTTGCACATGTTCCAATCAATATTAAAGTCGCCTAGTAGTATTGTTTCTTGAAGGAGATTAATTGAAAACCAGTTTAGTAGGTCTTCTAATATGGGGAATTGTTGCCTGGGGAAGATAAGTGCAGATAATATTAATAGTTTTGTGTGAGTTTAGGGAGAGTTTGGAAATAATCAGTTCAACATTAGAGTCATGTGGTGGGGTAAGGGCTGATTTACTTATTTCCAGACCAGTTTTGAAGAGTATAGCTACTCCTCCACCTTTTTTGTTAAGACGATCTTGTCTTAGGATGTTATAGCCAGGGGGGATAATTTCGTTATCTTTTATTGCGGGTTTCAGCCAGGTTTCAGTAAGACAGAGAATGTCAAACTGTTGGACTTCTAGTAGGGCATGAAGAGCAGGAAGTTTGTTACATATGCTACGGATGTTAAGATGAGCTATTGTGAGAGATTTGGGAGGTTTAGTTTGTGGTGTAGACATAGGTTTCATAGTTTGGGAATTAGGGATGGTATGTCTGTGTTTGGGCCTGGGTTGGGGTGGATGTCCCCATCAATTAATGATAAACCATGAATAAGGTTAGTTAGTTGTGAGGTTTTGATGCTGTGCAAGTGTTTTGTGAGTCGAAGAATAAGGTATTTGATGTGTGAGAGCGATGATATTTAGGTTCAAGATATGAGTTGCTGTATATGGGACTGTGATGGGTTGTGAGTGTAGTTGGGGGGGTAGCTAGGGTATGTTTGTGTGGAGTACAAAAGGTAGGATTTAAAGGTTGCTCATAGTAGGTTATGAGGTAGGTAGAGGTAAGAATAGTTAGAAGAGTTAGTAGTAGGAGAGGAAGGTGAGTGTAGGACATGTTGAGATGAGTGGGGATTGTATATAGTAGGTATGTGTTCAGAGAGGGAAAGGGTGGGTGTGGGATTGGACTGCTATGGAGTGGGTGGAGAGAAGAATATGTTCCGATTGGCTAGGGAATGTGGTGGGTGTGGTTATGTGGGGATAAATATAGAGGTCCCAGGGGCGGGTGGGATATGGGGGCAGGGAGGGGAGCGGAGTGAGCCCGAAGAAGAGCGGGCAGAGCCAAAGGAGTAGGAAATTGCTGAGAGGAAACAATCAGCAAGGTATAATAACAGCAGGTAACAACGGCAGATCAGTAGTCAGGAATCAGAAAAATGAATACTAGTTGTATAAATCCAAATACAGCAAAAAGTAAGTATTACTTTACAAATCTGAACACTTTTAAAAGAAATTCCTGAGGTCTAATGGCTTACCAGCTAGCAGAATGTAATTGCTGAAGAGCACTTGTGTCCTGGTGGGAGACTAGAGATTTAAGGATGGCTCCATGCTCAGCAGGATACTAATATAGACTTTGTATTGGGGGAGGGAGATAGCACAAGGGGTGTAAACCAGGTGGAATGCAAAGAAACCAGAGAGGCAATCAGTGGAAATGAGTGAAGGCCTCAGAGAGGGTAAGTAATAATTCAAACTACCTGTAAAGTGAAGGAGAGAAGAGACAGCAAAGTTTATTAAGGTTGGGACAGAACAATCTTCTTACTATCTTGGCTATGTGTTGATCAAAGGCCAGGTTACTGTCAACATATGTTCCCAGACCCCTAATTGCTGGGTCAACTCTTAGGGGTGTTTTACCTATGGAATAATTAACCTGAGTGGGCATTTTCCCAAAAGACACTATAATGCACTTCTTGGCATTGAGTTTTAATCCATGGTTTTGATGCCAGTTATTTGTCTGTGATACAGCCTCTTGCAGGATGTTAGTGCCATCTCAGGAATCTATGGTAGCTGTAAGTTTGCAGTCATCTGCAAACATGGTGAAACAGAGGCCTTGACATTAGCCTTGACCTCTGAGATGTAGATGCCAAACAGTAACAGGTCCAGCACGAAGCCCTGAGGTACGCTGCTGCTGACCATTCTGTTAGTAGAAGTCATTTCACCAATCCTGACTTTTTGGGTCCTACCTGTGAGCCAGCTGGCAATCCAGCAAGTTATTTACATCTAGTTCAGTGACTCTGTCAATAATACTTGACTGGGGTATTGTATCCAATGCCTTAGTCAGGTCAAGGTAGGCAGTATGCACCATTTTCCCCTCATCCATTGCCCTGGTGACCCTCTCAAAGAAATCTACCAGGTTAAGTGGTGGCAACTAGCTGCTGGTTGTAAATAATACTCCGCCTGTCATTTGCTAAATATGGACCTCCCAAAGACTGTTTTATTTACTGCTTTATTTACATTACTTAATGTTTTAATATTGGAAGTGCACTTCCCTCCTGGTTTACATGCATTAAATTATAACACTATAATGTTGCTGACTAATGATCGATGTTAAATATAACCGTAAGCTGCATACAGCACAGTGTGCCTTAGTGTTCTGGATTTGTGGACCTACTCTTCTGATCTTCTTTCGCTAATGGTGGTGGCCGGCGAAGTCTCTGGAGTTTTGCCAGCACAAGTCTGGAGCTTGGAGATTGCACTGGACCATCTACTGGTTGCTACTGTGTCTACTCATTTGACTGCTACTGTGCTTGGACTGATTCTGTGTTGACTGCTACTTACAGCATTCCTTAAATTGTGATGTAGAAATCTGGACATGTTTAGAATCTTTTTATGAGATATTATGGAAACTAGTTAGGAAAACTTGCAGGAGTTTGCTAACAAACTAAGGAGCTGAATTGACAAAATTTGTAGTTTGATTGTGACACTCTTATACTACAGAGTTTCATCAGATGTAAATGCATGTTTTTGACTCTCTTTTCCGAGGGAATAAGTACAAGCAAGAACTGTTGGTGACCACCAGTAAGCAATACCACTTGATGCTATCAGGTATCTGTGGCTTGCATAACGGTTGACCTTGAAGATCAGGATTACAGGCAGACTGCTTGCTGATGAGCTGAAATATTTACTTAAAATTAATTCTTAATTTTATCTTAATATCATCTAAAATGAATTCTTAATTTTATCTTAATATCATCTGAACTATACTGCTCAATCACTACCAGAACTACTTTCAAAACTCAACAGTCTTTTACTGCAGTCGAATCCTGGCTAAGAAATGCCCAACTCTTCCTTAATCTAAAGAAGAATAAACTAGTACTCTTTCACCCCAAAAACACCTCCCCTGTCACCGATCATTTCAACATCCTTGCATCTGACAACACTGTCACAGAAATAGTACAGGAAACCAAACTTCTAGGAGTTACCACTGACAATAAACTTTCATTCAACCCCCACATACAGCAAAATATAAAGAAAACTCATCAAAAATTGGGAGTCTTATATAGAAACAAACATTTATTTACTGCAGCAACCAAAACTACCCTTGCAAAAACATTTTTACTTCCCTCTCTTCTTTATGGTGCCCCTATCCTAACGAACTTACAAACTTCTACCCTAAGCAAGCCGGAACAGTACTACAACAAAGTTGCAAAGTTTGCCACAAACGTTAGATATCACACACACCACTGTAAACCACTACTAGAACTAAGCTGGCTTGAAATCCCTAACCAACTTGCCTTTATTCAGCTATCCACCTTGCACAACCTTATTTTCAAGCCTACTGCCTGACCTGCACAAGCCAGTCTAGTCACACCTTATACACCAAATCGATCCCTACGATCACAAGACAAAAATCTCTTAGCTATCTCTAAACCCATAAGAAAACCAGGTCACTCTCTGTATTCTTACTTGCCTCTGTACTATGGAATTCACTACCTCTAGCTGTTAGCTCTATGCCTATTCTAACCCATTTCAAAGCCTCTTTAAAAAATCATCTCAAAAATACACTGATCTGCTCCTGCATAAAGCCTGCCTAATGCTCAGCTCTTTCCTCTTCTTCCACACTCACCTCATCCTCTTCTGTCATATTTCACTCCCTCACAGTCTACAAGGGCCTAAAGCTCTCCTAACTCCATCTCTGTTTCTATACCATATCCTTAAGTTACTGCTGAAACTGTAATGTCTCTATTCTTAGCTCTCTCACTGTCTTTCTGCATCACTAACTTTCTGGTGATTATTTTCCAAACTGAAACCAACATTCTATTGTTTCATGTACTACAACAGTTAATGTCATACACTGCACTACCTACATACTACTTTTGGACGCTATCTACTCACAGGCTATGTATAAGATGAGAGTGACTATCACTATATGTTTTAACTCTATAGAATTGTCTTGTGTAATCTTGTAACACAGTTTCTTTCAATTTATTTTTGTATAGTATTTCTAATGTCATTTGTATTGTATTGGATTATACTGTATTTGTTCTGTATGTGGAAATTTTCTCCCCAGCCCTCTGCTGAAAATGGGTTCTGCAGATCCAAGTCAGACCACCCCACTGTAAACAAATGTCAAATAAATAAATAAATAACAGATATTTCATTATTTTTGTTAACGAAAGAAAACAACTACTTCACTTGACCCAAGTTTCTCTTTCCAGGGGCTACTCTAAAGCACTAACTGCTTATGTGACCTCCTCTTAGTCACACCACAGACAAATGGAGACAAAGGGACTCAAATCCTGTAATGCAGGTTCATTAACATCTCATAACCTTAGTCCTCTTCCCTATCCACTGACATATACTAATGGATGAATAAACATGTTCCTCACTGTTACTGGACTTTACTCAAGATAACTGTGAATGCTAATTTAATTATTTTTCATTTAACAATCCTTATTGGTATTTCAGAAATACAAACAAAATAAATCAAATTCAAATACCACTAACACTGAAGTACATATATAAACTTCACACAACTAACATCAAATAACCACTCTACTAAACCATGTATAGTGCAAACCTCTATAGCTATTTCATATCAAAAACACACACTTCAAAAATCATCAAATAAAAAATATCAGCAGCGTGTTCATGAAACAGAGAATGGGAAACAAAATGAGGACAAAACCATCAAACAGGCTCATTATTACAACACTGGCAATAACTTAGGCTATTAGCAGTACTTACCAATCACTGCACTTCAGCCAACGGTCCTAAGATTAAACAATCATAGATTACTTCACAGTAGCATATCACACCCTGAAAGGAGGATCCAGGCTCCCCACTTAACATTTATCATTTCTATCAACTTAAAATCTGTAATGAAATACTCGGCCTTACAAAGCTTCTGTATCAAAGAGACCAGTTCCAACTTAGGTGGGGGATTCTAATTTCCATTTTCTTGTTATATGTTTTTTTTTTAACCATCAAGAGATAGATTTCCAGGAGATAGGACTGACTTTTAGTCCATGTTTTATATTTATACCAAGAAACCAAGAGTAAACAGTTGGCCACTTTTAATCTAGCCAGCCATAACTGTTCCAATAATGATTGCAGGGCTTCCCTAAGTTTCACAAGCTCCCAACACACCACAATTATGTATTCCCTGTCTCCAAGGGTGTCACCCCTTCATCTCTAAAATTGTGGATTTGCTCCCTGGAACATTCTAAACAATAAAAATGGGGTGTAAAATATTTAAGGAAGCACCACCTTCTGAAGAACATATACTTGTGGTGTTGCATACGACAGATTAAGCATCATCTTTGCTCAAAGTTCTGCCACAATCTGTATGTATGTATCCCTCTCTCATGCTTTCCATGAACTAGCAAGTTAACAGCAAGAGTTTGACCAGGGTTGCATACATTTTACTAACTATGCTTTTGGTCATAGAATGCTGACCACAAACCTCCACTATTAGTCCCATAACCAGGGTTTACATGGATTACTTTTAGACATCAGCTTATCCATGTCAGGAATCTATGATAGCTTCCTTGGCCATAGCCCAATACTTCTGCTGATCAAAGTCCACCATTTGCTACCAATACTTTAGAGCCCTCAACCATTTAATTACATCCTCACCTTGATGCTTCCAAAACTGCCCTTTACATACTGGTAATGTCTCATCCTTCTAATTTAGCAACTTAAAACTGTGACAGTGCCTAATGGAAGGTATTAATGATGCTACTCATCACTGTTATTAAAGTTAGGTCTCCAGGCGACAGTGCCCAATGTAAGGTATTAATGATGCTACGCATCACTGTTATTAAAGTTAGGTCTCCAGGCGACAGTGCCCGTGTAAGGTATTAATGAGGCTACACATCACTATTATTAAAGGTAGGTCTCCGGGCGACAGTGCCCACTGTAAGGTATTAATGATGTTACACATCACTGTTATTACAGTTAGGTCTCCAGGCGACAGTGCCCAATGTAAGGAATTAATGATGCTACTCATCACTGTTATTAAAGTTAGGTCTCCGGGCGACGTTGCTACTCATTACTGTTATCAAAGTTAGGTCTCTGGGCGACAGTGCCCAATGTAAGGTATTAGTGATGAAACTTATCACTGTTATTAAAGTTGGGTCTCCAGGGGACAGTGCTGAATGTAAAGTATTAATGATGCTACTCATCACTGTTATTAAAGTTAGGTCTCTGGGCGACAGTGCCCAATGTAAGGTATTAATGATGCTACTTGTCACTGTTATCAAAGTTAGGTCTCCGGGCGACAGTGCCCAATGTAAGGTATTAATGATGCTACTCCATTGTTATTAAAGTTAGGTCTCTGGACGACAGTGCCCAGTGTAAGGTATTAATGATGCTTCTCATCACTGTTATTAAAGCTAGGTCTCTGGGCGACAGTGCCCATTGTAAGGTATTAATGAGGCTACACATCACTGTTATCAAAGTTAGGTCTCCAGGCGACAGTGCCTAGTGTAAGGTATTAATGATGCTTCTCATCACTGTTATTAAAGTTAGGTCTCTGGGCGACAGTGCCCACTGTAAGGTATTAATGAGGCTACACATCACTGTTATTAAAGTTAGGTCTCCGGGCGACAGTGCCCAATGTAAGGTATTAATGATGCTACTCATCACTGTTATTAAAGTTAGGTCTCCGGGTGACAGTGCCCACTGTAAGGTATTAATGATGTTACACATCACTGTTATTAAAGTTAGGTCTCCAGGCGACAGTGCCCAATGTAAGGTATTAATGATGCTACGCATCACTGTTATTAAAGTTAGGTCTCCAGGCGACAGTGCCCGTGTAAGGTATTAATGAAGCTACATATCACTATTATTAAAGTTAGGTCTCCGGGCGACAGTGCCCAATGTAAGGTATTAATGATGTTACACATCACTATTATTAAAGTTAGGCCTCCGGGCGACAGTGCCCAATGTAAGGTATTAGTGATGAAACTTATCACTGTTATTAAAGTTAGGTCTCCGGGCGACAGTGCCCAATATAAGGTATTAATGATGTTACACATCACTGTTATTAAAGTTGGGTCTCCGGGGGACAGTGCCCAATGTAAAGTATTAATGATACTACTCATCACTGTTATTAAAATTAGGTCTCTGGGCGACAGTGCCCAATATAAGGTATTAATGATGTTACACATCACTGTTATTAAAGTTAGGTCTCCGGGCGACAGTGCCCAATGTAAGGTATTAATGATGCTACTCATCACTGTTATTAAAGTTAGGTCTCCGGGCGACAGTGCCCACTGTAAGGTATTAATGATGTTACGCATCACTGTTATTAAAGTTAGGTCTCCAGGCGACAGTGCCCGTGTAAGGTATTAATGAGGCTACACATCACTATTATTAAAGTTAGGTCTCCGGGCGACAGTGCCCAATGTAAGGTATTAATGATGTTACACATCACTATTATTATGTTAGGTCTCCGGGCGACAGTGCCCAATGTAAGGTATTAGTGATGAAATGTATCACTGTTATTAAAGTTAGGTCTCTGGGCGACAGTGCCCAATATAAGGTATTAATGATGTTACACATCACTGTTATTAAAGTTGGGTCTCCGGGGGACAGTGCCCAATGTAAAGTATTAATGATGCTACTCATCACTGTTATTAAAGTTAGGTCTCTGGGCGACAGCGCCCAATATAAGGTATTAATGATGTTACACATCACTGTTATTAAAGTTAGGTCTCCGGGCGACAGTGCCCACTGTAAGGTATTAATGATGTTACACATCACTGTTATTAAAGTTAGGTCTCCAGGCAACGGTGCCCAATGTAAGGTATTAATGATGCTACTCATCACTGTTATTAAAGTTAGGTCTCCGGGCGACAGTGCCCACTGTAAGGTATTAATGATGTTACACATCACTGTTACTAAAGTTAGGTCTCCAGGCGACAGTGCCCAATGTAAGGTATTAATGATGCTACTCATCACTGTTATTAAAGTTAGGTCTCCGGGCAACAGTGCCCACTGTAAGGTATTAATGATGTTACACATCACTGTTATTAAAGTTAGGTCTCCGGATGACAGTGCCCAATGTAAGGTATTAGTGATGAAACTTATCACTGTTATTAACGTTAGGTCTCCAGGCGACAGTGCCCAATGTAAGGTATTAATGATGCTACTCATCACTGTTATTAAAGTTATGTCTCCGGGCGACAGTGCCCAATGTAAGGTATTAATGATGTTACACATCACTATTATTAAAGTTAGGTCTCTGGGCGACAGTGCCCACTGTAAGGTATTAATGAGGCTACACATCACTGTTATTAAAGTTAGGTCTCCGGGCGACAGTGCCCAATGTAAGGTATTAATGATGCTACTCACTGTTATTAAAGTTAGGTCTCCGGGCGACAGTGCCCACTGTAAGGTATTAATGATGTTACACATCACTGTTATTAAAGTTAGGTCTCCAGGTGACAGTGCCCAATGTAAGGTATTAATGATGCTACTCATCACTGTTATTAAAGTTAGGTCTCCGGGCGACAGTGCCCAATGTAAATTATTAATGATGCTACTTGTCACTGTTATTAAAGTTAGGTCTCTGGGCTCTCATCTTAAAAATATGAAAAAATAAAATTCTTCAAACACACCTCATTCCTCCAAAAGTTCAGAACTTGGTCTGCAGCATATATTTCCTTACATGTATTGTAGCTGCACTTCATTATCATTCACTGCCTTATAAATCAGGCTACGAACCTCCAATCCAGCTTCTTCTCTTCGTAGAATCAATTTCCATCATGAGATCCTTTGGTGGCCCTGAACTCATTATTGAACTGCCTTGCTAGCTTTTTATAAAACCCACAGGATGGCAATGGGAGGGGCCGGAAAATATATAAAATATGTGCCAGTATACACATTTGAATGGACTGTATTTATAGTGAGAAATCCAGTAGAAAGTCTCACTACAACATCAAGAAATTAGTGCAGATGGTACATAACTGGGTATAAGCCTGCTGTATTGTGTTATATAATTCTCATGCTACAGGGGCCCTCAAATACATTTATCAATTGATGGCGCTGCATATAAGGATATCTTCCCCAGTCTGTATAGACAAAGCATAATTTACTGTCTGACAGGTAGTATTTGTTTAATTTTGTCAGTAGCTTGATAAAGTTCCACATTCTTTCAACTTCTCTAATATCTGTTCAATTTTGTGCCCAAGGTTTCCTAAACAGGACAACAGGAAGTCAGCATAGAGTGAAAGATGACATTCTTTGCCTTGGCAAAGGACCCCCCCCCCCCCCACCACCACCACCACCATCACACTAAGCTTATATGTCAGGAGACAAAGGAATATATGTTCATAGGTAAATATTAGGCAATGAGTCTGCAGAGCATTACATGCCTAATCAAGAACAGACAGTCACCAAAGGTAAGAAACAAATCCTGTACCTTGAGCCCATGAGGTAAACACTTTAACCATTATGCCAGCCCCTCAGAGGGCTCCCCTACCTCATTACTCTTCTTATCCTAACGGGATTAGATACACAGCTCCTGATTTTCACCCTGATCCTGAAATCCCTCTATATTACCTCTAGGAGTTCAACAACATTTTTTGTTCATCTGAAATAAATAGCCCTACTTGATCAAATGCCTTTTCAGCATTCAAAATGAGATTCAGCAAAGGGCTTTCTCTCCAAATTCACATAATTTATTAGAAACAGGAATTTAAGAATATTATCAAAAGTCTACTACATTTGATAAACAATAACTAGTTTCCACGAATGAGATTCGACATCCAGGGGATCAATCTATGGGAAAGAATCAACATAAACTGCATGCGATCTGTATTAAAGATGGAAATAAGACAGGCTGAGATGGATCCCTGTCCGACTTCAATATCATCGAGAATGAGGCAATTTTCCAGGTCATACAGATCTCATCCTTAAGCAGTATATTTGCACCCAGAAACAAGAATTTTTTTAAGGAATTCCACTCCTGTACTACACCATCTGGCATGACTATCCAAACCAGGGAAATTCCTTTACTTCACCAATGTTATGGCAGTCTCAACTTTCATTTGATATGGGGTCAACATGATCTTTTGTAATCTGATAATATGGAGCTCCATTCCTCTTTCTAAATATTAAGCCATCTGATCTTCCATTTCTGTATATCCCTGCTCTGACTGCTACAGCTGTTGAACAGTCCTTAAATACTTTATTTTTTTATTTTTATTTATTCTTTGTTAAGTGGGGTAGAGCACTGATCCAAACAGAACATTTTCAGGATCAGTCCAGGAAAGTATAACAAATGCAGTTTCATAAACAAAAAATGTACATTAAACAAAGTCATTGCAAAAACAGCAACATAAGTACATTAAATATAATATAGTGCCAAACATACCATGAGTCAATTGCTACTTACAGTATGTACAAACACACAGTATGGGGATGAGATGCTGTGAGGTCAATCAAAGATAGAGGGTTTACATAAAGGATAGGGTGGAGGGTAAGAGTCAATATACAGTGATAGGGTGGAGAAGAGAAACAGTCATGGCAGGGGTTGGAGTGTGATAATGGATGTGGGGAGGAGATAAGAGGCTTGAGGACTGGTATCAGTATAATATCTTGTGTGCTGTGGCACTTTTACGACTACATCAGAGGCTGTCTCTCTTTCTTGTAAGGGAGTAGATAACTTCAGAAACCAATCCTTCTGACAAGTAGTGCGTTAATCTGTAACCATTTGAAATCTCGGGACTCTGAACGCTGAGTCCCATAATGTGGAAACTGAAAGGCCAAAAAGTTTGACACCTATATGCTAGATCCAAGATTGCCATTTCTCAGAATTTCTCCTTTTCTGTAAGGTATGGTAACCTCAGAGTTGGCACATATACATTTTAGGGGTGTGGGGGGGGACTGACCTGTAAATTAGGGTGTGTGGGGAGAGGTTGCCTCCATGCAATAAACACATTTAAAGGAGAAGAATGATGTTCAATATTCACTCTGCATTTTCATTTTTCTTTTACAGTGTGTTGGGACTCAGCATTACAAGTCCAAACATTTCACTAGGCAGTCCCCTTATTCTTGAGGAAACTGTTTTCTGGGCCATGGAAGAAAGCTTCAGACCCTTAACTATCTAAAAAGTCTTCGCTAGAAGTGTGCATCTATCACCGTAGTATTCTTTTCTGGGGGAGCTTATGTAATGAATCTAAAGATTCAATTTGCAAGGGTTTGCAGATCTGAGTGGTTTTTCTTTGAGGTTTGGCAATAACAGAAAGACCACATTCTACATATGGTAGGAGAACTCCATTTCCAGTTGCTAGTGTCTTCCTTTTGGTGACAAGTAGTATAATATTTTCTGGCCCAATTAACTAGGGTATATCATAGGTTCATAGGTAGGTACTAGGCTATTGGCCCTAGGGCATAATTAAGTCTAGCCATAAATTTTGTGCTATAGCACTCCCTCCCAGGTGGTTTAGTTACCTGCACCCCTGTCGAGCAGGGCCACAGAAGTGATTCCCAGGGTGAATATCTTGTTTCCCATCCACTCATCCAGATTTCTCTTGAACAGCGCCAATGAGGTGCTCTGCCTCACATATATGGGGATCCTGTTCCAGAGCAAGGGGAGTCTCTGGGACACGAATCTGTCCCTCCAACACATCCTGTTTATTGATGATGTTAGGTTTATGTCCCTTGAGCGTGTAGCTCTGGTGGATTGGGTTTTCCTTAGGTGGAGCATTTCTAGTAATTTGGGGTTTGACATAGCCTTGTATGTCAGGCAGAGATCCCCTCTGAGTAGCCGGTACATGACCGAGTACAGTCTGAGTTTTCTTAGCCTCATGGCATAGGGAATCTGTTTAAGGCCCTTTATCCTCTTTGTGAGGTACTTTTGAGGCCTCTCCAGCTGCTGCAAATGTCTTGCTAGGTACATCCCGAATGGGGCATTATATTCAATAATGGGTCTAATTAGTGATGAGTACAGGGGGGCAATAACTTCCTTATTCCTGGATGCAAACCCCTTTGTAATAAGGCAGGCCATGTAGAAGGATTTTCTAACCACTTTAGCAGTGTGGTTGTCGAAAGAGAGGTTACTGTCTACCTGAGTCCCTAGGTCCCTTATCGCACTCTCTGTGATAAGTGGGCTGCCACCTATGTTGTAGTTCATAGGTACTTGGTTTTTCCCAAAGGGGATAACAATGCACTTTTTGGCATTTAGTTTGAGGTCATGGTTTTGGCACCACATATCCATATCTGTAAGACCCTTTTGAAGGATGTCAACGTCACTAGGATTCTCTATTATGGCTCCCAGTTTGACAGTCGTCTGCGAACTTTGTTAGCCATAGTCCCTCCGTGTTTGCTTGTACTTCCAAGAAGTAGATTCCAAACAGGAGGGGGTCCCAGGACTGAGCCCTGTGGTACACCACTAGTCACAGGTTTGGAGTCTGATCTAGCATTTCCTATTCTCACTATATAGGTTCTATCCGTGAGCCAGTTTGCAACCCATCTTGTTACGCAGGGGTTTATGATTAGGTTGGTAAGTTTGTCTATAATTCCCGAGTGGGGAATGGTATTGAAGGCCTTTGCAAGATCAAGGTATGCTGTGTGAACCACCTTGCCCTTATCTTTTGCTCTAGTGTCCATTTCGAAGAAGTCAACCAGATTTAGGAGACATGACCTTCCCTTCACGAACCCAAACTGGGTGGGGTCCAGGGTTTGTAGGTTCCCAATGTCTTTGTTTATGAGTTCCATGATGATGTGCTCCATGGCCTTGCAGACGAGACATGTCAGGCTGATGGGGTGGTAATTCCCAGGGTCAGTGGTTGCACCTCCTTTGTGGAGTTGTATGACTGTTGTAGTGCGCCACTCTATGGGCACATAGCCTGAAGTGAGGCTGTGGTTGAACATGGTATTAAGGTGAGGGGTTAATTCATTTTGGAGTTCATGTAGTACGCAGCCTGGGATGCTATCTGGTCCCATGGATGTTGTGTTTCTTGCCTTGGTGAGTGCTGTTTTCACCTGAGTGTCTGTGATTTTAGGGGCAGCACAATCTTCTGGTATGGATATGAGCCGTTTGGGGGGAGAGGGTGAGCTGAAATTTGCACTGAACCTATTTGCCAATATATTGGCGATATCAGTTTCAGTTGGTTCCATGAATTTTGAGCCGTTATGCTTTAGTTCGGAGCAGATCTGAGAGTTGCTATTGAGGTTTTTGACATAGCTAAAAAAATGCTTTTGTGATTGCCTTTGGTGTCCGTTGCGATTTTTCTTTCAAAGCTCGCCTTAGAGTTTTTTATGAGGGTTCTTCGTTTTTGCTAAGGTTTGTCAGGGAGCCCCTCCATTCCTGGGTTTTTATTTTTTTTTCCAGTAATTTCTTCCTTCTATTATAGAGCTTGTTTATGGCTGGGGTCCACCAGACTGGTTTCCTCTTTTTTGAGGAGTGGGTCTTGGTCTTGTTCAGGATAGCACGGTCCATGCACTCATGGGTTTACTATTACAAGGTCGAACGGCACTCCTTCGACTGTCGTATAGTCGACAACGGAAGGTCGTAAATGTCGAATGTCGAAGTCAAAAAATCAATCTAGGAATGGTGTTAACATGGGTTGAGGTAGGTGTTCGTATTATTCTGAACTACAAACATCTCCCCTACCTCGACCCATGTTGAAACCCATTCCTAGATTGTTTGTTTGAGTTCGCGATTATCAGTTTTGACCTTCCATTGTCGACTATACGACAGTCGAAGGAGTGCCGTTCGACCTTGTAATAGTAAACCCACTCATGTAGGTGCTTGTAGAGTGCTTTTGTGTAGGATATAGCAGATTCAGTTTTACTGACATTTTGTGTGGGAGTAACGAAGTTTGCCACCTCTGTCTTGAGTAGCATAAAGTTCGCTTTGGAGAAGTTTTTCATCATGGTTTCTTTTGGGACGGGGGATGGGGGTGGTATATGGATATCTAGGGTGATGAGTTTGTGATGGGCTTGGAGGCAGCTGGGCTGAGAGGAGGCTAATGAATAGTGAGAATAGTAGGGGTGAACCAATCCCTTTGGGGGGCACAGAACAAGGACAAGTTCCTTATGTGAACTATGAAATATCTATCTGTAAGGAAACTGCAGAACCGGGGTAAGCAGTCTTTGCTTATACCTGATACAAGGAGGGAGTTAAGGGATAATGAATTGTCTACCAGATCATTTTCAGCTTTTGTGAGGTCTATAAAGACTATACCTGTAAAGCAGCCATTTGTCCCTGTTCCTTAAAATATTGCTGGTCAGGATGTAAGAGCAGTTATGGTTCATCTACTGGACCAAAATTCATTATGGTGGGGGGACGGCATGCTGTGTTCTTTGACGAAGTTTGTGAGCTGAGGGAAGGTTAGGTTTTCCTAAATTCTCTGGAAGGACAGAGACTGCCCTGAAATCTTTTGCATCTTTTGCATTAGAGACTTTTGGTGGCAGTTTAACAATGGCTCTCATCTTTTCATTTATTCAAATATTTTTAATTTCTAATAACATGACAGGAATGGACCCCACTTCACAGTCAGGGTACAAACAGAGTTCATTTAATTAGTACTGTTTCATTCTTTGATGTGTGCAAAAAGTAGTCATTTCTGCACATACAATATACCCAGATTAGCCTCCTTCTGGAGTGCATACGGAGTTACATGAATTGGTAGCATATTTAAGTCTTCTTCTTCTTCTTCTTTCGGCTGCTCCCATTAGGGTTCGCCACAGCAGATCAACTGTTTCCATTTCTTCCTGTCCTCTGCATCTTGCTCTGTCACACCAACCACCTGCATGTTATCTCTCACCACATCCATAAACCTTATCTTAGGCCTTCCTCTTTTCCTGTTACCTGGTAGCGTCATCCTTAGCATCTTTTTCCCAATATACTCAGCATCCCTCCTCAGCACATGTCCAAACCAACATAATCTTGCCTCTCTGGCTTTGTCTCCAAACCTTCCAACCTGGGCTGACCCTCTAATGTATTTATTCCTAATCCTGCCCATCCTCGTCACACTCAGTGCAAATCTTATCTTCAACTCTTCCACATCAAGCTCTGACTCCTGCCTTTTTGTCAGTGCCACTGTCTCCAACCCATATAACATAGCTGGTCTCACTACACTCTTGTAGACCTTCCCTTTCACTCTTACTGGTACTCGTCTGTCACAAATCACTCCTGAAACTCTTCTCCACCCACTCCATTATGTCTGTACTCTCTTCTTCACCTCTCTTCCACACTCACCATTACTCTGAATTGTTGATCCCAAGTACTTAAACTCATCCACCTTCGCCACCTCTACTCCCTGCATATTTACCATTCCTCTATCCTCCCTCTCAGTCACACACATATATTCTGTTTTAGTCCTGCTGACCTTCATTCCTCTTCTCTCTAGAGCATATCTCCACCTCTCCAGGGTCTCCTCCACCTGTTCCCTACTCTCACTACAGAACACAATGTCATCTGCAAACATCATAGTCCACGAGGACTCCTGTCTGATCTCGTCTGTCAACCTGTCCATCACCACTGCAAATAAGAAAGGGCTCAGAGCTGATCCTTGATGTAATCCTACCTACACCTTAAACGCATCCGTCGCTCTCACCGCAGACCTCACTGCTGTCACAATACCCTCGTACATATCCTGCACCACTCTTACATACTTCTCTGACACTCCCGACTTCCTCATACAATACCACAACTCCTCTCTGGGCACCCTGTTATATGCTTTCTCTAAATCCACAAAGACACAATGCAACTCCTTCTGACCTTCTCTGTACTTCTCCATCAACACTCTCAGAGCAAACATCGCATCTGTAGTGCTCTTTCCTGGCATGAAACCATACTGCTGATCACTAATCATCACCTTCCTTCTTAACCTAGCTTCCATTACTCTTTCCCATAACTTCATGCTGTCACTGATCAGTTTAATCCCTTTGTAGTTACTACAGCACTGCACATCACCCTTATTCTTAAAAATCGGTACCAAAACACTTTTTTCTCCATTCCTCAGGCATCCTCTCACTTTCCAAGATTTCATTAAACAATCTAGTTAAAAACACCACTGCCATTTCACCTAAACACCTCCATGCTTCCACAGGTATGTCATCTGGACCAATAGCCTTTCCATTCTTCATCCTCTTCATAGCTATCCTTACTTCCTTCTTGCTAATCCATTGTACTTCATGATTCACTATCCGCACATCATCCAACCTTCTCTCCCTCTCATTCTCTTCATTCATCAACCCCTCAAAGTACTCTTTTCATCTGCTCAACACACTCTCCTCGCTTGTGAGTACGTTTCCCTCATTATCCTTTATTACCCTTACCTGCTGCACATCTTTACTAGATCGGTCCCTCTATCTAGCCAATCGGTACAGGTCCTTTTCTCCCTCCTTAGTGTCCAACCTTTTATACAACTCTTCATACGCCTTATCCTTACCCTTTGCCCCCTCTCTCTTTGCCATGCACCTCATCTCCTTATGCTCTTGTCTACTTTCTTCATCTCTTTGACAATCCCACTTCTTCTTTGCCAACCTCTTTCTCTGTACACTCTCCTGTGCTTCTTCATTCCACCACCAGGTCTCCTTGTCCTCCTTCCTCTTTCGAGATGTCACACAAAGCACCTTCCTAGCCATCTCTCTTACTAGCTCTGCTGTAGTTACCCAGCTATTTGGTAACTCTTCACTGCCACCCAGTGCCTGTCTTAACTATCTGGGCTTGGGACCGGCACAAAGAAGTGCACTGGCTTGTGCATCCCCAGTAGCCCTATTGCTCCTGCTATTAGAATTATCTAGATGTCTAGATCCCATACTGCCCTGGTTTCTGTTTGTTTTATGGTAACACTATTATTAGTCTAGCTGTACAGCAGTACATTCTATTTATTTCTGACACTAATAGGTTCATACGAAATTACTAGGCTAAAGGCTCAACAGCGCTTAAAAACCTAACCAGTTTTACCCAGATTTTACTCAATTCTCTATCCCTAGGGGAAAGATAACAATGGTCAGCAAGTGGGGCTTTGACTATTTTTACAGACTGCCTGTGTCCATAAGGGACATGGGTGCCACCCCAGGAGTGAATCTGCAATTTCCCATCCATCGGTCCAGATTGTGCTTGAAAGATGGTCAAGGAAGAGCTCTCCTTCACAGGCATAAGAAGCCTATTCCTGAGGACAGACAATCGCTGGGACACATATCTGTCTCTCCAGCATGATCTATTTACGTCAGACATCCGGTTTAGATCTCTGAAGCGGGTAGCCATTTTTCAGTTACTTCTGCAAATATGCAACACTTCCATCAGGGCTGGGTCAGAGACTGCCTTGTAGGTCAGACACAAATCCCTCCTCAGTAATCGGTAGGAAACTGAATACTTTTAATCAGTCCACATATGACATGCTGGTTATACCTTGTATTTTTCTGGTGAGAAACCTCCAACTGTTGCAGGTGCCTGGCGAGGTACATGCCAAAGGGTGCATTGTACTTCATTATTGGTCTGATGAGGGCTGAGTACAGTGGTACTATGACATCCTTAGAGCTGGATGCTATGCCCTTACATATAAGCTGAGCCACATATAAATATTTCCTCACCACTGTAGACACATGTTGGTCAAAGTTCAGATTACTGTCCGAGCACCCGGATCTCTCACCTCTGGGTCCACTTTTATAGGTGTGTTATCAATGTTGTAATTTACAGGGGTATTTAATTTCCCAAAGGGTATTATTATGCACTTCTTCACATTTGGTTAGAGGCCACAGCTGTGACACCAGTCACCTGAGCCCTGTGGTACCCCACTGGTGTCTGGCCTCTTACTGGATGTGGATTCCCACACTCTAACAACATGTGTCCTATCCATTAGCCATTTGGGTCTCCGTCTGGTGATGTAAAAGTTTATGCCCAGTTTTGTGAGTTTGTCTATAATACTCACGTACAGTACTGTCTCAAATGCCTTGGCCAGGTCAAGGTAGGTGGTATGCATTGTCTTACCCTCATCCATGGCCTTGGTGACCTTCTCAAAGAAGTTAAGTAGGACCTGCATTTGACAAAGCTGAACTGGGTTGGGTCTAGAGTCTGGAGATTTTGTATGTTGCGGTTAATCAGGTCCATGATTATCCTTTCCATAGCCGTGCATATGAAGCTAGTCAGACTTTAGGGTCAGTAGCTTCCTGGGTCAGTTGATGGTCTCCCCTTATGCAGAGGGATGACTGTTACTGTCCTCCAGTCTACTGGAACAAAGCTTCTGCTAAGTCATGTTTCAAGCTATTGAATAGGCACCTTGGGATTCCATCAGGTCCACTCATGCCATGTTTCTAGAATGCAGTGATGACCTGTTCTTTGTGGTAACAGGCAAAGGAATGGTAAGGTGATGAGGAGGTGTAATCTGAGCTGAATTTATCATCAAGCAGGTTTGCTATTTTAACTGGCTGAGTAAAGATATTGCCGTCTACAGCCAACTCAACATACTGTTGAGTGTTTCCCTTAAGAATTCAGACATAACTAAAAAAAAAAAAAAAAAAGATGCTTTGTAGTTATTCTTTGCTTGAGAGGCTATTTTAGTCTCATATTTAGCTTTTGAAATCTTGACAACTTCCCTGAGTTGTCTGTTGAGACTAATGAGGGATGTTTTTCTCGGTTGTGCTCCCTCCCATTTACTTCTAGACAGGAGTTTCTTCCTTCTCTTGTACAGTCTATTTATGCCAGGGGTCCACCGGTGTGGCTTGTTTTTCCAACTAGATCTGGGTTTAGTTCGGTCAGGTACTGCCAATTTTAAGCAGTTGTTTAAGTGGTTGTACTTCTTGTATACCTCTGCATAGGCCTCCATGTTTTCATGGTTGGAGGGGGGCTTTAAAATTATCTATGCTATCACATAAAAGGAGGAAAAAAATTTTGGAAAAATTCTTCAGGGTTTTAGGGTTTGATGGGGATACAACCATTACATTTATTTCAAAGGAGACCGATTTATGATCCAATCTTACCAATGAGGACAATACATGTTTGTGAGTACTATATCATGGATATTTCAGCCACTTGTGACAGTGCAGACCAGCTTTTCAAAAGCATTTGCATTGACAAAGTCCAGGAATGTCTGAGCCTGCATGCTAATGGCATCACATGGATTTGCCTTAATAGTCCCAGTTACTGTTTTCATCTGTTTTACCAGTCCTCTAACAGTTTGGGTTTAATTTATCCTGTTTCAAGTAACTGCTCTGTGACATACATTGTTTCATAATATCATGGTCAAAGCATCTTCTCAATGTACTCATTTTGAAAAGTGTACATAGTCTTACTACTGTTTCAAGCAAGCTTGTACTGTTTTACTTACTATATTGTATTCACCTATATATGCATTTTAGACCATTGCTTGTCTGTTATTAGTTATTTGCACTATTGTGGAGCTTTTCTCCCCAGGCTTCTGCTGAAAAAGGGCTTTTTCTCAGTCGGACACTCCTGGTCAACAAATGCCAAATAAATAAATAAATAGAATTTCCTTTCTGCAATCTCTTTTCTTCATCTATCTTAGTGTGTCTGTCCAGTTCTATTAAACAAGCAGGTCTTCCCTTAGATTACTCTCTCCTAGACTGAGAGCATCCTCGTTGCTCTCTGTTTCTTGCTCTTCCCTTGTTATGCAATTCGAACTGGACATTCATGCACATCTCACACAGAAGGTTTCAAAACATCACCCTGTAGTATACCATCTCTGGATGCATCCTATATCTGCTGCACCACCATCTGGGGAATCAATGACCCATTATGCTGCGGTATTGCATGTACCACAGTTGCCAGACTAAATCCTTCACTTCATAATTGGTCTACCACTTCGATATCTGGCTCTCATCCATATGACGGGCACAGTGCTGTTTGTGATACACAGCTTGAATAAGTGAAAGGTGATGGTTCAATGGGTGCTTTAAAAGGAAGTAAGTTATCTGAACCAATAGGGGCATCTGAAGGTGTTTAATCTAAAGCTTTTCGGACAGCCTTGGTGGTAATATTTTTTTAAGTAGAACAGGTGATTGAATTGACATTGTTTCAATATATCACAGATGACCATTACTTGAAAATACCTAGTCAAAAACACCCTAATACTTGAATTGTTCCACACCTTCAACTTCAGTGCATAGCTCTAACATTAGTAACTGCAATCCAGTCACCAGCCAGACGGAGATATGATGGTTTATTCCTTAAAGACATCTATCCTAAGTTTTGTAAGAATCATAGTACCTTATTTCTGTGAGTCAAACACCGTAACCATTATACCAAGTTACAATCATTCCATTTTCTCTTTATAGACAGTCTGTAAGAAATGAAGGCAGTCAGATGCATATTCTTAATTAATTTATGTGACAGTCCTTTTTACAGTCTTGCTAGTACAGAATAGCTAACTTTGAACTCTTAAAGCAAGACCACGGTTGTAATAATATAACTATTAACATCATTTAAAAAGTTCCTGGTGGTCTAAAGAGCCTCCTTTTTGCCAAGAATCTTGAACATAGGAATGTCAATGTGGTCTTTAATTGATAGATTCTGCCCAGTCCAGATATCTACATATTTGGCACAAGAACCTCTTCTACAGTAGCACTGTTTGCAGAGTGTATTTCAAGTTCTGACACCCGTGCACTGGCCCAGCAATCAAAGAGCCTCAATCCTCACCACTAACACCAGTGAGGGGGCATCCATATAGGGAAAGGATAATAAAAACACACACAGTAAAGTACAATTTCCCTTAAGAGCACACAGAGATTACAGTCAGTCTGGGGCTGGTTTCACCATTTCTCTCCAGTACCCCAATAAGACTCCCCACTGGCACAGCTATAGGGTCCAGATCTCAGCTTAGTTGAAAAGTTAAAACCTCCAGCACCCTCTCTGTCCAACCAGTTCTTTGTGTCCCTGCTCAAGTAGCTCACACACACACACACACACACACACACACACACACACACACACACACACACACACACACACACACACAAACACACACATACACTTTGAGATAAGAGTTATATACAACCACACAGACACTGCTGGAGAAGGCTGGCACAGGTTCTCCAGCTGTACACCTTTTCTGCCCAGCCTAAAAGGTAGTGCCAGCTGCCACTACCCACTAATATCAGCTACTCAAAGACCCTTCTGACAGGGTGTCCAATTATTACTGTGCAATATTATTATCCAAATGGTAAGTGTGACTGAACAGTCAAGGCTAATTACAGTGACTTGGTACAGTATCACTATACACAGGCAATGTACTCTAGAGCTTAAATTAACTCTACATAAAATAGCCATAGTTAAACGGTTTAAAAAATATTTAATAATAACTAATAAAAACACAAGACAATAGTTTTTACTACACAGTGCTAGTCTAGAGTTCAGAGATCACAGAAAACATACTTAAAATAATACCGTAGAAAAGTCCTGACATCAACACAGAAAAACACTTAGTCTAATCTTCCTAATTCCTAGCTATTTCTAAGAGAAAACACAGTTCTAAATAACTTACATATAGAAACAGGCAGTGCTGGTGATGTTGGATGTTCTCAAGACAAAATGCTCTGAGCGCTCTTATTCTCTCTCTTTAAATTGTTAACACAGAGCTGCTTCACATGACATCATTCTTTACACTTCTCTGGTGTTCCCAGGCTAACAGAAATTACATTTACATTCTTTACACCTGGTCAGAAACCAGAGCAATAAAGAACATGTATACATGCAAATTCTAGCCATTAACTCTGGTCTTAAAACAAGAGGCAGGATGCCTCCCTTTAGACATATCGCTTCCAAATTTTGACATCAAAGAATTGACTTATTAGCTCTGTTACAGCAGAGTGCACTGTTGTTACATTTTACAGTTCAATATCCAATGCAGTCTTTTCACATTTAAGAGAACAAGCCTGTGGCTTACATTAATATTTACAAATGACAGAATTATCTACAAAATTCTATCTGGCTAAGCTGGCAGCCTTTACCTATCTTCACACATCTCCTCCAAGGAGAACTCAAGCTAGTTTTTTCAAGTGACCTTTGAGAAACGTTGCTTGAGAGGGTTAGGTCTATCAGAGTATACCTTCCCCATTACGTGTCTTGAGAGCCCATCTGCATTGGCATTGCTATTCCCACTGCGGTGCTGCACTGACATATCATATGGTTGAAACCCTAGGCTCCGTATTAGCAACTTGGGATTTTGCTGGCTGGCTCTGTTCCTCCAGGTCAGGTCTGTTAGGGGAGCAGCTATGGTACTATAACTTGGGACAAACTTTCTGTAGAACCCTGCTGTCCCTAAGAATGCCCTCACCTGCTTTTTGGTAACAGGTGCAGGCCATGCCTGAATGGTTTATACTTTGGCAGATTCTGTCCTGATCTTACCACTCACCACTCTATGTCCCAGGTAGGAGACCTCTGCCATACCCACCTGACATTTGCTGGGCTTAATGGTCAAACTTGCCCTCTGTAGATGGCAATATCATCAAGGGCAAACCCTCCTGCTCCTGCTATGATATGATCTACCAGCCTCTGGAAAGTCACTGGGAAATTTTTCATCCCAAAGGGCATCTTTGTGAACTCATACAATCCAAAAGGAGTCACAAAGGCTGACTTCTCTCTAGCACTGGGAGTCAAGAGCACCTGCCAGTAACCCTTGGTAAGATCAATCGCTGTAAGATACTTAGCCCCAACCAGCTTCTCTAGGGCGTCATCTGTCCTAGGCATGGGGTAAGCATCTGACTCTGTGTGACTATTTAATTTCCTGTAGTCCACACAAAACCTGGTGCTGTCATCCTCCTTTGGCACCAGCACCACTGGGGAGGCCCAGGGACTACTGGACTCTTGAATTACCCCTAGTTCCAACATTTCCTGTATCTCCTCCCTCAGAGTCTGTTTGACTCTCTCAGGCACTCTATAAGGGGCCTGCCTAATAGGCCTTTGGGGTCCTGAATCCATGTGGCGCTGCACCAGGTGGGTGCACCCTGGTTTCCCAGTGAACATGTCCCCAAACTCCTATAACACTGCTCGGACTTCTCAAACTTGGGTAGGAGATAGCTCCTGGGACATTGCTACCCCTTTCACTAAGGTGTCAGTCTGAGCCTCCCTGAGGAGATCAGTCACCAGATCTCCCTCAGACTCCTCCTGCAGTCCACTAAAAATGCTCAGCACAAGGGCTTCCCTATCATGGTAAGGTTTCATCATGTTAAGCTGGCAAAATTTGTGCCCCGGCCTTTTGCCTAGCAGTTCCACCATGTAGTTAACATCACTTACCTTTCTTACCACCTTGTAGGGTCACTTCCAAGCTGCTTGCAGCTTGTTGTGTCTGACAGGAATGAGAACCATTACCTGCTGCCCCACAGCATACTCTCTAGCTTGAGCATTCCTGTCATACCACACCTTTTTCTGTTGTTGGGCTTCTACCAAGTTTTCTTGGGCCAAGCCCATGAGTTCCCTTAGCCTTGTCCTGATGTTTAGGACATATGCCACAACAGACATTTTGTGAGGTTCACACTCATCATTCCACTCATCTCAAATTAAATCTAGAGGTCTCCTCATCCTATCCCCATACAACAATTCAAAGGGTGAAAAACTTGTGGATTCCTGGGGAACCTCTCTGTAAGCAAACAACAGATGGGGCAAATATTTATCCCACACCCTCTTGAACTGGTCTGCAAATGTCTGTAGCATGGACTTGATTGTAGAGTTTAACCTCTCAACAAGACCATTAGTTTGGGGATGGTAGGGGGTGGTCTTCAGGTGCTTCACCCCACAGGACTTCCACACACAAGCCAGCAAGACTGACATGAAATTGGCACCGCTGTCAGTCAGTATTTCTTTTGGGAAACCTACCCTACTGAAAATCTCTAACAAAGCATTTGCCACCTTTTCTGCCTCAAGGGAGGACAGAGCCACTGCCTCAGAGTACTGTGTAGCATAATCCACTACCACTAGGATACACTTTTTCCCTGTGGAATGTGGGGTACTCAGAGGCCCCACAATATGCATAGCTACCCTCTGAAATGGCTCCTCATCCACAGGCAAAGGCATCAAAGGAGCTCTCACCTTGTCTTCAGCCTTGCCTACATTTTGGCACTGCTCACAGGTCCTGCAGTACCTTGTTACATCTCTGGAAATTCCAGGCCAATATAAGTTCTGCATAATACGTCTCTTGGTATGTTTTATGTCCATATGACCTGGAAACGGAATATCATGGGCTATGGCTAGAAGCGCCAGATGGTAGGTTCTAGGCACTACCAACTGCTGTATTCTCTCACCTTCTAGCCCTCCCTCAGGGGTCTACTCTCTATACAGTAACCCTTTGTCCCAGTATACAGAATCTCCCTTCCCTTGAGAATCAGGTGCCTCACTAACTACCTGCCTCAGGCCTTGCAATGTAGGGTCTGAGAGCTGAGCCTGTCTCAACTCTCTTTTTGTAACCCTTCCCAGCTCCCCTTTCACAGGAAGTTTGGCATCCTCTGACAGTGGTGCCTCACTGTCAGCCTGGGTACTACTACTCACCTCTACCTTTGCAGTCACTCTGTCCAAGGGAACATCAGTACCCACAAGCAGCTGTGGCTCACATTCAGTCTCACTGCTACACAGTAGCTCCCTCCCCTCAAGTAACCACCTCACCATTCCTGGCTGCAGGTATGCAGTCTGTCTGTGTCTCCCCCAGGCTAACAGACCTACATGCTTGTCTCCCAGCCTGACTGCGTGTAACTGACTAAGAACATGGTACTGCCTCATCCAAATCCTTCTCTATCAGGACATCTGCAGGATGGTAGCTCACTACCCCTGTTATCTCAAGACAACCTACTATTGGCATTTTGTCTTTCCCACTTACTGGCTCTCTCACCTTTTGTTTTCTCACCTTGCTTCCATGGACATCTATATGCCTTATGGCCCCACTGGTTGCATTCAAAAAGTACAGTTTTGTACCTACCATAAATGTAGATGTTCGAGGATTCCCTTGCTGCAGTCCTGACTATTGGGTATAGTCCGCGTCCCAGTCGGCCCGAATACCAGAGTATAAGGCTGACGTCGGTCATGGCGCCTTAGACTGACGTCAGTACGTCAGGGTACTAATGCGCATGACCGACGTCATTTCCTCAGTCTTTTCTTGCCCCAGATGTCAGAAGACCCAAAAAGACAAGTCCCAAAAAACCTGCACCAAAAAACATGTACAATATATACAACAATATATACAAAAAATATAAGCATGTAAACTCACCTACACAACCACCCCGAAACACAGAGGGGAAGGAGGGAGGGTAAATTGGACTGCAGCAAGGGAATCCTCGAACATCTACATTTATGGTAGGTACAAAACTGTACTATGTTCTTCGTCTTCCCTTGCTGCAGTCCTGACTATTGGGTAGAATCCCAAAGCAGAGGTAAGGGAGGCTGGCAAATTATAAAGTAGCAGGAGCTGACAACATGCCTTGTAAAACAGCTGTGGCAAAACCAGCCCTAGTCTTAGAGTATATAGGCAGGTGATAATGCCTAGAGAAAGTATGCACTGAACTCCAAGTAGCTGCTTCCAGAATATCCTTAGTTGCCACCCCCCTTAGAAATGCTGTTGAAGTGGCAGTAGCCCTAGTGGAATGAGGCCTAATCCCAGCTGGAACCTCTTTGCCATGATGGGAATAACAAAATGCAATGCAAAAGCCAATCCACCTAGAAATAGTTTGTTTTGACACAGGCTTGCCCTGTGAACTCAAAGCAAAAGAAACAAGTAACTGCTGAGACTGCCTAAAATTCTTAGTCCTGCTCAAATAATAACGCAATTGCCTGTGTACATCTAAAGTGTGCAAAATCTTTTCCCCTTTATTTTGAGGATCTGCAAAAAACGTAGGCAAATGAATAGTTTGGTTTAAAGCCACACTAGAAACCACCTTAGGCATAAAGGAAGGATTAGTACGTAATGAAACCCTGTCCTTATGGAAAATCAAAAAGGGCTCTACTGCCATAAGGGCCTGCAACTCAGACACCCGTCTTGCAGAAGTAATAGCCAACAGAAAAGCAGTCTTCCATGACAAATATTTCAATTCAGCAGTAGCTGCAGGCTCAAAAGGTTGTAGAGTAAGTTTTTCCAACACAAAATTGAGATCCCAAGCAGGAGTAGGAGCTCTACGTGGGGCCTTATATTCTTTGCCCCTCTAAGAAACTGCTTGAACAAAGGATGCGAAAACAAAGGTGGGTCACAATCATAGTGAGCTGAAATTGCTGCAGCATGAATCTTTATGGAAGAGAAGGACAAACCTTTGTCCAATAATTCAGTAAGATATTGAAGAGCCACACTCAAATTAGGCTCTGAAATCTCCAAATTCTTTGCTGTACTCCAAAATAAAAATCTCTTCCATTTTTCTGCATACACTCTCCTAGTACTAGGCCTTCTAGCTTCCATAATCACATTTAAAACTTGTTGAGGAAGCTGAGACCTGCTTTGCTTCAACACAGAATATGCCAAGCTGTGAGATGAAGAGATTGAAGCTTGACATTGAGCAGATGACCGTCCTTCTGAGATAACAGATGAGGAATCAGAGGTAAAGGCCATGGAGGCTCCTTTACAAGACTCCTTAGAAGTGGGTACCAGTGTTGCCGAGGCCAATCTGGAGCTATCAAAATCATCCTTGGCCTGTCTTGTCTGACCTTTAATAATACCTTTGGAAGAAGAGGCAGAGGTGGAAAGGCATAGACATGAAGGTTTTTCCAACTGAAAGACAGAGCATCCACTTTCCAAGCTGTGTGATGAAACCCTTTGTGCAATACTTTGGCAGCTGGTGGTTTAGTGGAGAAGCGAACAGATCTATGTCTGGAGTTCCCCATGACACTGTCAATTTCTGAAATACATGAAGATCCAGTTTCCACTCGTGGGGATCCATGATTTGTCTGCTTAATACATCTGCTAGGAGTTCTGTGCTCCTGGCAGAAACCTTGCCTGAAGAGTCAGTTGCAGGCTTAACGCAGTCTCCCATAAAATCATTGCTTGCCTGCATAGAGGATAAGAATGTGTTCCCCCTTGCTTGTTGATGTACCACATGACAGTTGTGTTGTCTGTTAGAATCAACACCTGCCCTGGAAGAAGTAACTCCTTGAAAGCCATCAATGCAAACTGGACTGCTAACATCTCCTTCATGTTGATATGTAGATGCTGTAGTCTGGCAGGCCACTTGTCTTGTATCCACTTTCCATTTAGATGAGCTCCCCAAGCAGTGTCCGAGGCATCTGTCGTTAAAATCTGACTCGCCTCTGGCCGGGTCACAGAGAGTCCCTTGTTTAGGTGACATTCCTGAGCCCACCACAAGAATTCCTTTTGAAGGCAAGGTATTATGTGAATGACAGTGTCGAAATCTTGGCAGTGCTGTGTCCATACATTTTGAGATACCATTGCAGCTTCCTCATATGCAGTTTGGCATTGGGAAGCACCAGAATACAAGATGCCATGAACCCTAATGCTTGAAGGACTGTCCTTGCAGTCAGCACGGACTGATGAGATAGTTGATGGAAGTAAAGTGACAGACTCTTTTGTTTGTCCGGGGTTAAAAGGCCATCTGGGCTGCTGTATTCAGTCTCACACCCAGAAAGCACATGTCTTGAGAGGGTACTAGACTGGACTTTATTTCGTTCACAGAATACCCTAGGCATCTTAGCACTGCTATGACATATTCCAGATGCTGAAGAAGGTCTTCCTTTTCTTGAGCCAGAATCAGGCAGTCGTCCAAGTAAGGATAGATTTGAATGCCTTGAAGCCTGACGTAAGCTATCACTGGAGCCAGAACCTTTGTGAATACTCTGGGCGCAGTAGATAAGCCAAAGGGCAATGCAGAGAACTGATAATGAAAATCTCCAGTTCGAAACCGCAGATACTTTCTGCAACTTAGCCTTATAGGCACATGAAGGTAAGCTTCCTTGAGATCCAAAGTTACC
Source organism: Protopterus annectens (assembly GCF_019279795.1). Lineage (NCBI taxonomy): Eukaryota > Metazoa > Chordata > Ceratodontiformes > Protopteridae > Protopterus > Protopterus annectens. Next base: position 1,155,020,717 of record NC_056735.1, on the reverse strand, counting down.
ATCCAGTGATCCTTGCCCAGCAGAGGTAACAGTTGCTGTAACGTCAACATCTTGAACTTGGGAATGTCCAGATAAGTGTTGAGGATAGATAAATCCAAAATTGGTCTCCACGTGTTCCCCTTCTTTGGTACTAGGAACAGGCGAGAATAAAATCCGAAGCCCCTTTCTGATACAGGGACTGGCTGAATGGCCCCTATCTGGAGTAACTGAGAAACTTGCTTGTGAGCCTCTTTTCTTTGTGGAGGAGGAACATCTGGCATGCCTTTGAAAGGTGGCATTGTGTGGAAATAAAATCTGTAACCGTGATGAATGATATCCAGCACCCATCTGTCTTGAGTGATTAAATCCCAATTTCCTTTGAAAAGAGACAATCTTCCTCCCAAAGGAGCTGCCAGACGAGAATCCACTGGCAGCTGAAAAGGCAGGTCATTGGTTCTGCTTACGAAAGGACTGACCCCTGCCCTCACCAGAAGTCTGAGCAGGTGAACTGTCTGATCTAGGCCTAAACGAACCTTGAGCCCTGCCCCTACCACGTCTAGACCTACCCCTAGACTGGGAACCATAAGCAGGATATGTCCACCCCTTAGCAGGCCAATTTCTACTAAACTTCGGAGGCTGCACCTGCAAAAAATCTTTAACAGTCTGCATAGACTTAGCTTTGTCCTCCATTTTCTTTAAGACTGCTTCCACAGGCGGTCCAAACAACACATCAGACTGTAAAGGAGCATCCAAAATCCTGGTCTTAACATGCTCAGCTAAATTCTGATCCTTCAACCAGGCATGTCTGCGAAGAACAGAACTAGTAGCAGCCACCCTCGAGGAGGCCTGAACAGCAGCAAAACCACACTGCAAAGAATGCTTACCCACTTGTTCAGACACATGAACCAAATCCAGCAATTCTTTACACTCAATACCTTCCGCCAAAGCATCCACCTTAGATTTCAATTGTGAAAGGAGATAATTCTGATATTTCAGCATATGAAACTGACAATTCAACGGCCTCATGGCTAGAGTGGAAGAAGTATATACTTTCTTACCCCACCTATCCAAAGCCCTTGCCTCTTTATCAGAGGGTACAGGATTTTTAACCACAGAAGCTTTAACACCTTTAGGCCCCTGAGAAACAGTTTCTGGGTCCGCCCTAGGACTCTTAAACAAATACTTATGAGCTTCGGGCACCCTATAATACCTATCAGGCTTAACAGGAGCAGGAGGCAAGGAGTCAGGGTTCAGGAAGCCTCTGCAAAAACATCCTCCACCACATTCAACACAGGAGGAATAGCTAAGGGCCTATGCTGGGGTAAAACAAGAATTCCCTAAGCCTTTTCCTGGAATCAGAGTAATCCTGGCCTTCCCATTTAAAGTGCTCCCTCATGGAGTGAAGAGTCTCTGAAAATGAAAAATCCTCAGGAGGAGAAGCTGTAGGAGTGGAATCATCCACATCAGAATCAGAATAAGTAGGAAACTCTTGCAAGTCTTCCACAGAAGACTCTGAAGCCTGTGAACACTGTTCAAAACTATCAAACTCCTGTTCCACCCTAGGCCTCTTATCAGGCGGGGCATAGAACCTCTAATCAGAGTAATCAAATCTTCTGCCATTTTAAGCATATGTTTCTTAGGCACAGAGCCCGAAATGCTAGGAGAAGCCCCCACAAAAGCTGAACTTGGCCTACCTCTAAAAGAAGCTTTGGCAACAGAAGGAGAGGCCCTAACTACCTTGGGAAGAGAGGGAAGAACAGTTACCTGAGAAGCCCCTCAGCCTGGCCTACCTCCTGAGAGGGCACATCCTGTAACAGTAAAGTATCTGCCTGAGACTCCATAGAGACTCCTGGCAAAACCTCTGGCTCCCCTGAGCCTTCTAAAGAACCGACGTCCGGGACTGCCGGTTCCTCAGCCCTAGCCTTCACTGTTTTGTCCTTGCGCTTCTTGGATGAAGCGGGCGTCGGAGCATCCGACGGCATATTATAATTGCAACGCTTCCCAAACACTAACCTAGCACAATCAAGCCTCCTCTTAAAAGTGCGCTTGTTAAATCTAGCACAAGAGCGGCAACCAACAACGTCGTGCTCAGGCCCTAAACAAGGTATACACAATGTATGATAATCCCTATGCGGTATCTGCTTCCCACAAGAAATACAGTTATTCACTTTTTCTGACATCCGGATAAATACTGAGGCAAGAAAAAACCAAAATGTTCTAACGGGTTACTTAGCCAACTCTGTTTCGGTCTGAAACTCCGGTTTCGGAAAATCTCAGAACGCCAACCTGCACTCGCAAAATTGCTTCTGCATCGGACCATGCGGCAAAAAAGACTGAGGAAATGACGTCGGTCATGCGCATTAGTACCCTGACGTACTGACGTCAGTCTAAGGCGCCATGACCGACGTCAGCCTTATACTCTGGTATTCGGGCCGACTGGGACGCGGACTATACCCAATAGTCAGGACTGCAGCAAGGGAAGACGAAGAACATCATTTAACCCCATGTCCTGGAAGTGTACCTGGACTAATGGCTTCCCCTGCTACTAGCAGATTATGTTGGGGCAGTCTGTGCTGCCCACCATGGGTTACTTTAGACTCATGAGCAGTACTGGGAGCCTCTTTCCAGTGCAGTGATGTCCTGCTTGCTAGGTATAGGTCTCCCTTTTTCCCCAACTCATTTGAAGTAGCACATTCTCTATCAGCTAACCAGATCCTCACGTCCTCAGGCAAACTGCTAAGAGTTTGCTCCCTCACCAAAAGGTTTGCCAGCCCTTCAAAAGTGGTTACCTGACATCTACTCACCCACCTATGAAAATAAGTGCTCAGTTCTGCAACACATTCACACACTTTCATCTGCCTTGCGTCTATGCTCACAAAACTTTTCCCTATAAGTTTCAGGTGTTAGCTTAAAACATTCTAACAAGTGATTTTTAACAGCAGTATAATCAAAATATTCACAATCAGCAAGTTTAGACAACACAGTTACAGCTTTACCATGGAGTAAGGGGGTCAGGAACCGTACCCAGAGCCTTTGGTTAACATCATACTGTTTACATACCCTCTCAAACATATGAATGAAATGATCAAAATTATCCCCCTCTTTAAAATGTGAAAGAAATTTACTGACCTTTTGTGCTCCTGGGGTCCAGTTACGTCCTTCCCCATTACCTCCATGACTCTGGCAAAAAGTCAGCATCTCCTTCTTATGCTGCCTCTGCCTCTCCTTTTCCTCAGCTTCCAGGCATAGCAGTTTTTCATTCTCAGTCTCTCAGCTGCTTCTATTCCCAAACATCTGGCCACCAACTCAAGTCTCTTTGGCTACAGATGGATATTTAAGTCCTTGGCAGAAAGGTTGAGCTGTCCATTCACTGACGGTGGTACATCTGCTCTGCCAGTCTGACTGTCCTCCTGGCTGCTGTTTACTGATGCAGCTGTGACCAAGCCTGCAATTATGTCTGCCTTAGTCAGGTTTCCATGCACCAGTCCCCAAGCCTGGCACATCTCAGCCAGCTGGCTCCTTGACAGCTTTCCATACTCCCCTGCTGACATGCTGCCTGCTCTCCCTGACTAACTAACCTAGCAAACGAAATAAAACAATTGTGATCTAAACTCTGAGTATTCACTGTGTGGCTGATTTAGAGTACAAAACATCTTCCGTGATCACTGTACACTAGCTACAGGAGTTCACTTTATCCACACCATTACAAGCCAATTAGTATGTGCCAACCAATTAATATGTGGTGTGGATATCCCACCACTGCCAAACAATTAATATGTGACACCCGTGCACTAGCCCAGCAATCAAGGAGCCTCAATCCTCACCACTAACACCAGTGAGGGGCGTCCATATAGGGAAAAGATAATAAATACACACACAGTAAAGTACAATTTCCCTTAAGAGCACACAAAGATCACAATCAGTCTGGGGCTGGTTTCTCCCTTTCTCTCCATGTCCCCAATAAGACTCTCCGCTGGCACAGCTATAGGGTCTAGATCTCAGCCTAGTGGGCAAGCTAAAACCTCCAGCACCCTCTCTGTCCAATCAGTGCTTAATGTCCCTGCCCAAGTAGCTGACACACACACACACACACACACACACACACACACACACACACACACACACACACACACACTGAGATAAGAGTTATATACAACCACACAGACACTCCTGGGGAAGGATGGCACAGGTTCTCCAGCTGTGCCCCTTTTCTGCTCAGTCTAAAAGGTAGTACCAGCTGCCACCACCCACTAATATCAGCTATTCAAAGGCCCTTCTGAAAGGGTGTCCAGTTACTACTGTGCAATATTATTATCCAAATGGTAAGTGTGACTGAACAGTCAAGGCTTATTAGAATGACTTGGTACAGTATCATATACATCCAATGTACTCTAGAGCTTAAATTAACTCTACATAAAACAGCCATACTTGAAAGGTTTAAGATATTTAATAATAAATAATAAAAACACAAGACAATACTTCTTACTACACAGTGCTAGTCAAGAGTTTAGAAATCACACAGAAATACTTAAAATAATACAGTAGGAAAAGTCTGACATCAACACTGAAAAACACTTAGTCAAATATTCCTAATTCCTAGCTATTTCTAAGAGAAAACACAGTTCTAAATAACTTACATATAGAAACAGGCAGTGCTGGTAATGATGGATGTTCAAGACAAAATGCTCTGAGCTCTCTGATTCTCTCTCGCTAAATTGATAACACAGAGCTACTTCACATGACATCATTCTTCACACTTCTCTGGTGTTCCCAGGATAACAGAAACTACATTTACATTCTTTACACCTGGTCAGAAACCAGAGCAATAAAGGACATTTATACATGCAAATTCTACCCATTAACTCTGGCCTTAGAACAATAGGCAGGATGCCTCCCTCTAGACATATCGGCTCCGAATTTTGACATCAAAGAATTGACTTAACAGCTTTGTTACAGCAGAGTGCACTGCTGTTACATTTTTAAGTTCAATAGCCAATGCAGTCTTTTCACATTTAAGAGAACAAGCCTGTGGCTTACATTAACATTTACAAATGGCAGAATTATCTACAAAATTCTATCTGGCTAGGCTGGCAGCCTTTACCTATCTTCACAGAAGTAAATTAAAATTTGCAGCTGAAACTGAAGCAAACAAGCATGGCTTTAATTTTAGTGGACTTCAGTCAAAGCCAACTGCTAATTAACCATGTTTCTAGCTTCTTTTATTCAGCTGTAGCATTAATAAGCCAGACAGCCTGAATGGAGTAGGGCTATTACAATGGCCAGTTCCAAATCCATCCTAAATTAGCATCCTGGGGCAGTAAGAATGATGTCAGCTTATGAATAGAAAGTTCCCCCACCAAGCTCGGAGAATTTCCCCACCCATCTGTTAATGCAGGAAAACATTCTACCTGCTGTGCATGACTTGCCACCAACTTCAAGCTGCATTACTTGTGGTCGAACTGGACCGGTAGGCAGCAACTGATGAAACCCTGAATGATCACAGGATCAAAAATTGCTGTACTAAAGGAGCTGTAATCCAAATGACCAACAGTGTTTCATATAAATGACTACAGAAAAGAATTTTAAACAGAGTAGGGAATCGGTCTCATGCCTATGGGGGCTTTCTCAGAGTCCTCTAGTTTCCTTCTACCACTCATAAAATAAACTGCCCATATGTATTTTGTATTTAAATAACTTGCCCTTATTGCCTGGACCTTGACTGAAAAGCATCCAACAGAACTAATTCACTCACCTGATTAATCACCTAATAAACAAGTAAATAAATATATAAACAAAAATGGATACCTAAACTCCGCTGTCAATGCCTTATACAACTTACATTCCAAACATTCTGCACTGGAAGTGGAAGTGATTTCTCAGAGACAAGTTTTTCTTTATAAGGGCAGCTCTAGTTTAATTAATAGCAACACTAAGGAAACAAGGTACCAGTCTGCCTCCTAAAGAAGAGCTTAGGTGAACTGGTCAGTGTCCACTAAAGAAATGCATGTTTCAGCTAAGACCCGAACTTAGGCCCTCCTAATTAGTGCTCCAGGGTGCTGTTAACACACATAAGATTCATACAGACAAATGGGAACCAAGTAAGTGTAAAAATACTATTACTTCAACTAAGATGCACATACAAAAAGAAACTAGATAAAAATAGAAAGGGGAGATAAGCACATAACCTGAATCACAGCTTAGATGAACTGTTCTAACAGCAACAATCCTCAGAAGCAAAGCCCTTGTCAAAGAAACAAGAGTAATAGCTCAGTGAAGGGTCTAACAGAAGCCTTACACTGAGTTACAGACTCATCAAAGAGAAATGTCTGTAATTGCTACCATATAAATGATATATTTTTTGATTAAAGCAGGACAAAAGGCTACACAGGGTAGTACATCCTTTCAGTAATGAGCAAATTTCATCAGCAGCGACAACAAAGGCCATCTGTTTAGTATGAACAGCACTTTGACATATGAAGAGTTCTGATATCCTGAGTGCTATGGGAACAGCAACGTAGCAGAGGAAAATTACCTGCAAGCTAGATAACTCCTGAGAATTTAATGATCACCTCTTTGAACATTATACTCAAAAAAAGGTGGTACAGCCAGAAGACACAACTGCCTGATGCATATGAAGCTTTATGATCAAAAGACTTCAAAGAAGAAGGTTGAATGTTGCTCTGATGAACTTACTTTCACAGAACAAAAGTGATTTAAAAGCCACAACCAGAAATAAAGTGTTTATTTGGGAGGGGGGCTACAAATTCCATGCCTCCTGTGCAGAAGGAATCTCTCCAACACCCCCATACTTAATGACCTCTGAAACTGACAGATTTTAGTAGAATAAATTTGTAAACAAGTGTTTTTACCAACTCAGGTCTGATGAGGTATACTTCCTCCAATCTGATTGCTCAGTTGAAGACTACGGTTGCAGGATTCTAAACAGAGTTCCTGTCTTGGCCCTACTGTATTTCTGTCTGCTGAGCATTGCTGTGTCAACCCTCACCTAAAGCAAATGGAAGACAAGGGCACAAGCTGTCATTTGATACCAGCTGTCCCTATAGTGAAGTCAACAAGTTACATTTTGTACACTTACTGTAAGAGGACGTGGTGGTGCAGCGGTTAGCGTTGTCACCTCACAGCAAGAGGTTATCCGGTTCGATTCTCAGCTGGAGTGCCTTCTGTGCGGAGTTTGCATGTCCTCCCCATGGTCGGGTGAATTTAAAGACATGCAGGTAGGTTTGTGGGTGTGTCTTCTTTGAAGGTTGGGTGCCAAGCTGGCAACTTGACACCATAAAAATTCACTGCCAATCATTAGCGGACCGGAGTTCTGCTGTGCGACCCCTAACCAGGAAAAACAGAAAGACAATTTACTGTTTAGGCAATAGGCATAGTGTTTACAATGAGGCCTTAGGATGCCTAACTGCATAGGAACATCACCCATTTGTGCGTCTTCCAGGTTTATACAGAAAAAAAAAAACGTTATCAATATAATGATTACAAATGTTAAGCTGAGAGAGAAAGAAAGTGAAGAAAATAAGACATGGCTAAGTCTTTAGGAAAGGAATCACTGACAAATTGTGAATTCAATAGAAGAAGTCGCGAGAAAGGGTGTCTAGCCTGTTGTGAAAGTGTGCCTACTGGAGAAACCCAACCAAAGCAAAAAATAAAATAAAATAAAATAAAATAAATAAATAAATAAATAAAATATATATATATATATATATATATATATATATATATATATATATATATAATAAAATAAAAACATTATCTCTGTACTTTTAAGCCACATAAACCCAGCTCAGGCTACAGCACTGTTAGATTATTTCTTCCAAAAAATAAAACTCTTGCCCTGGCTCAGTGGCACAAAGAGATGGAGCCCTGCTAGGCGGGTGGGGGGGTGGGGTGAAAAGGTATGGCCTGCCTACCTCTCCTGGAAGGAGGAGCTTACATACATTCAGAGGTACTCGGAGTTGTGCAACCTCCCTAACGATGAGGGGAGAGACCACAAGTCATGCTGTGAGGAGAGGGGCAGGGCTGCTTGAAGACAATGACCCTTGTGAAAATGAAGGTACGTCTCTCATGGACAACCAATTCAAGCTCCTTCCTGGCACCTTGTTGGATGTATGCATGAGGGATGTGGCATAAAACTGGAAAACATCTGTAACACCCCAATGGCAGCTTGGACGACAACCCCTCTTGGTCAGTTCTCACCTAGTGAGGGGCATGATGTGCCAATTGACCATGAGTGGGTCTCTCGGCTGGTAGGCAGCAGGTTCAAATAAATAAATGAGTAAATTTAAATAAGATAGATACAACTCTTGGAATTAGGAAAGGTTTCTTGCTATCAGAACATAACAGTTGATCCCTTCATCAAAATGCACTTTAAATGAAAACCTGTACTATCAAATGTACCCCCTTTCCCATCCTTGGAGTTGTTATAGTTAACTAACATGGGTGTGAGGGTGTATATGGCTAAATACTTGCTTTATAGTTTAATTTTTTGTCGGGGGTTCAATAAAATGGATTTTATTAAAAAAATGTTTTTTCACTAAAATGCCACAAATCCTCCTTAAACTGCTCAAAGCTATTAAGTGAAAATATACAAAGGTTACGTACTTACCATAATGATAGTTCCATATTGTTTTCTTCAATCCGGCAACAGATGGTTATTGGATCCAACTGGATCTGATGTCGGCATGTTTTTTCAAGCTCTTGGATCTAGGGCTCAGGCTCCTCTCCTACCCATAATTCTCTCACATCCCGACAATACCTCAGATAGAATTTATTTGCTTGTACCTGACATTTTATCTGATAAGAAAATATTTTTTTGAATAGTCTACTGATCATGAGAAGGGTGAGAAGTCAGGTCAAGCCTGAATAGGTGACGAAGCCCTGGACAGGTCTAGACGATCAGTCAAGAGCCACTAGATGACAATTCAGGTATGGGGGACAGTGGGAGGAAGGAAAGGTTGAGCCAGAATGAAGAAAACAACATGGATCTATCGTTATGTTAAGTACATAACTTTTGTATCTGATGTTGTCTTTATCTTCTTGACTCAATGGATGGGATAGATTCCCCAGCTACTGACACCAGGTGGTTTCATGGAAGTACATTTTCAGGAATAATGGAGCCAAAGGATGCACAGGATCTAGACCATGTCCAGCTTATAATAACAGACAAAGGTGTGAACAGTAAACCCAGTAACCATGCCACAGCAAAAATCCAATCTACTGCTACTCTAGCAAAGGTTGCTACCACTGTAGTTGAATGAGCCTTGGGTTTGCTGGGGAAAACTAATCCCTTTTCTTTATAAACAAAACCAATACAATCAGAAAGCCACCTGGACAACATAATTTTAAAAATCCCCTGACTGAATTCAGCCTTTGAAAAAGAAACAAACAACTGGCTTGTCTTTCTAATGTCCTTGATACGATGCAAATAAAATCTCAACTGACAATTAACATCTATCAAGTCTAAAATATATTCCCCTCTGTTAGAGAAGTGTGGGAAGCAAACAGGTTAAGATTTGCTTCAGAGGCCACTTTAGGAAGGAAGTGTGGATTCATCTGAAGGGATACCCCATCATTACAAAAAATCAAGTTGGGAGGTTTGCAAGATAAAGCTTGTAACTCTGAGATTCTTTTAGATCAAGTGAAAACCATTAGTAAAATAGTCTTCCAAAACATAAATTTTAGGTCTACTGAAGCTGCATGTTCAAAGGAGGTTTGGTCAGATTAGAGCCTGAAGCATCACAGTGATATCTCAGGGTGGGACTGGATCTGTGATGGGGCGAGGGTCTCAGAAAGAAGGTTCCTTTTAAAAAGGTCTTAGAAATTCTTAAAGAAGCAATGGAATTTTGGTTTTCTCCCATGTGAAAGTTTGATACAACTCATAACTGAGCCTTGTTTGTTGAAAAACTAGCATCTTCTTGGAACACTGCCACTATAAAATCCAAGCTACATGGTATACACGGTAAGAGTGCTGAAAAACGATCTAAACCTCTTGAGCAAGCTCAAGATCGCAAACCTTTCCATTTACTTTTGTAAACATTTCTCACATTTGATTTCTGGAATGAAGATAGAATGTAAAAAGCCGATATAGAGTCTGGCATTCCTGGGCATCACTGGAACTGAAGGAACCATGCGGTTAGTTCCATGGCTTTCAAGTCTTGAAGAAACTAACCAGGTGAGTGACAGGAGATCTAGGAATAGGTCCAGCACCTAGTGAGGGTGTTTCAGATAAGTCTAGAGGAAGGGGAACCACACCTGTCGAAGACTGGAGTGGCAATAAGAATCACTGTTGCCTTACACATAATGACTTTCTGTAGAAATGTGGTTATCAGGGAAAAAGGTGGAAATACATTGGATTAGAGCATCCATCCGTAACTGACCATCTAGAGGAATCAGGGTAAAATAGCTGCTGCACTTGGTATTCAGATGGGATGCAAAGAAATCACAGAATGGCTGGCCCCAGCGACTCAAAATCATAGTTGCCACTGACTGACTGAGGGACCACTTGTGAGGTAAAAGGATAGATCAGTTCAGTTTGTCCTTCAGGACACTGGAAAGAACAGTTGCACAAGACCTACTTACCCATAACACTAGATGTTTGAATTTGACAGTGCCTTGGAGGCATATGGGTTCAGTGCCTGCACAAGCTCTCACTGGCAGCCTTCCAGATCTCAGAATTCCTTCCTCTGACTCTCCATGACACGGAATTGGCTAAGTCCCTCCCATCAAGGGAAGCCTAATCCCTGTTACAGGAAGTCAGTTGTTCAGTCTCTTATTGATAAGTAGGCAGAAAGTACAGTTTTGTACCAACCGTAAATGTAGATGTTCGAGTGCTCATACAGCTGCAGTCATCACACTTGGGTTATCCTGCCGTCAGGCGGGTCCTCGGTCGGCCGAATTCCAAAGTCCAGGTCCGGTGTCGGTTGTCGTCGCTTCTTCCCTGACGTCAGTGCGGCAGGGGTATAAAAGAGGCAGCCGTCGCTTCTTCCCTGACGTCAGTGCGGCAGGGGTATAAAAGAGGCAGCCAGCGCCATTTTCTTCAGTTTTTCTTGCCCCAGATGTCAGGTGCCCCCAGAAAGGAAGGCAAAACATGATATTATGCAAACATACAAAATAGATAAATCAAAGCAGTAGTTGCAAGCAAATACACCATAAAGGAATACCCCAAAGAGGTTGTATGTTAAAGGTGTTTGTCATAAGCCCTGTCTTAAGAGGGGAAGGAGGGAGGGTAACCTGGACTGCAGCTGTATGAGCACTCGAACATCTACATTTATGGTAGGTACAAAACTGTACTATGTTCATCATGCATACAGCTGCAGTCATCACACTTGGGTAGAATCCCAAAGCTAAGTAAGGGTGGCAGGTACTAAGTAGAATTCGGAGGGGCTAGGATGCCCTGCAGGACTGCTGTGGCAAAGCCTGCTCTAGATTTTGAGTATAGTGGAAGGTGGTAGTGCTTGGAGAAAGTGTGTACTGAACTCCAGGTAGCTGCTTCCAAAATGTCCTTGGTAGGGACCCCCCTGAGGAAAGCTGTAGAGGTAGCTCTAGCCCTGGTGGAGTGGGATCTGATGTGTACAGGCACTGATTTTCCATGAAATGAATAATAAAAGCGTATGCAGTGGGCTATCCATTTTGAAAAAGTCTGTTTGGAAATAGCCTTTCCTTGAGCACCTGTAGCATAGGACACAAAGAGATGCTCAGATTTCCTGAATGACTTTGTTCTGTCCAAGTAATAACGAAGTTGCCTGTGAATGTCCAAGGAATGTAGTAGCCTTTGTTCTGTGGATTTGGATAAAAGGTAGGTAAATGAATAGTCTGATTCAGAGCTACACTGGATACTACCTTTGGCATGAAGGTAGGGTTGGTTCGTAAGGAAACCCTGTCCTGATGGAAAATGATGAATGGTTGCACAGCCATGAGGGCCTGTAGCTCCGAAACCCTGTGTGCTGAGGTAATAGCCAAAAGGAAGGCTGTTTTCCACGACAAGTATTGTAGCTCTGTTGAAGAAGCCGGCTCAAAAGGAGGCAGGGTCAGCTTTTCCAATACGAAGTTGAGGTCCCAAGCTGGGGCTGGTGGTTTCCGTGGGGGGTTTATATTGTTTGCCCCTAACAGAGGATGTGAGAATAAAGGAGGATCTGTATTGTATTGTGCTGAAATGGCTGATGCGTGGATCTTGATGGAGGAGAAGGAAAGGCCACTGTTTAACATCTCAGCTCGGTACTGTAAAATTTGAGGTATATTTATTACCCAAGGATTCTGGCACTTTTCTTGATTCCAGGAACAAAATCGTTTCCACTTGGCGGAGTAGGTTTTTCTAGTAGAGGGTCTCCTGGCCTCCAAGATAACATCCTGCACCTCCTTGGAGAGGAGAGTCTGTTGGGAAATTAAGGTATTCTCCATGCAGCTAGATTTAAGGTTTTGAGCTGTCTGTGAAGGGTTTTGTAGTTGTGCTGGGACAACAGAAGAGGAACTAGAGGTAGGATCCATGGTGGTGAGTGTGACAGGCTCTTTAGGAGGGGATACCAGTGTTGTTGTGGCCAGTCTGGAGCAATGAGAATCATTTGTGGCCTCTCTGCTCTGGTTTTTAATAGAACTTTGGTCAGTAGAGGTAGAGGCGGGAAGGCATAGACTGTCAATGTTGTCCAATTGAAAGAGAGTGCGTCCACTTTCCAGGCCTGTGGATGATAGGTCCTTGAACAGAATTTCTCCAACTGGTAATTTCTGTGGGTAGCAAATAGATCTATGTCTGGCTGTCCCCATGCCTGAGTTATCTTTGAGAAGACTTGATGCAACTTCCATTTGTGTGGGTCTGTCATATTTCTGCTTAAGTTGTCTGCCAGTGTGTTTTCCTTCCCTGGCAGGAATTGTGCCTGTAGTTGAATTTGTAATTCCAGTGCTGTGTTCCACAGGGTCATAGCTTGCCTGCACAGGGGGTATGAATGAGTCCCCCCCTGTTTGTTTATGTACGACATGACTGTGGTGTTGTCTGTCCTTATTAATAGCTGGCCTGGATGCAGTAGGTCTTTGAAGGTCATAAGAGCATTTTGCACGGCTAGCATCTCCTTTTGGTTGATGTGTGGGTGCTTCTCTTTTTGGGACCATTTTCCCTGAATGCACTGATCTGCCAAGTGTGCTCCCCAGGCGTAGTCTGAGGCATCTGCTGTGATGATTTGAGTTGCTTGAGGTAAACAGAAAGGGAGACCTGTGTTTCTTTGGCATGCTTGAGCCCACCACAAAAATTCCTTTTGAAGGCATGGAATGAGTGGCATAATTGTTTCCAAGTTGTGGCTGTGTTGAGACCATAAGTTTTTTAGGTACCATTGTAGTTTCCTCATATGCAGCTTTGCACATGGTATTAGTAGGATGCAATATGCCATAAACCCCAGAGCCTGCAGGACTTTCCTTGCAGCTAGTCTGGTTAAAGTTGCCATTTTGTTGAAGTATTGAAACAGTTGCCCTTGTTTGTCTGGCGCGAGGTAGGCCATCTGGGTTGTTGTATTTAAGCTGGCACCCAGGAAAATTATCTGTTGAGAAGGTATTAGTTTTGATTTCTTTTTGTTCACTGTGTAACCCAGGTAGTTTAATAGTTTTATTACAAACGCCAGATGCTGCAAAAGAATGTCCTTGCTGTCCACTTGGATCAGGCAGTCATCCAGATATGGGTAGATTTGTATTCCTTGTTGTCTGCAGAAGGCAATTACTGATGCCAGGCATTTCGTAAACACTCTGGGCGCAGTAGATAAGCCAAAGGGCAATGCAGAGAATTGGTAATGGGTTGAACCTGCAGGAAATCTGAGGTATCTTCTGCAATCTTGTCTGATAGGGACATGCAGGTATGCCTCCTTGAGGTCCAACATTACCAGCCAAGACTCCTTGCCCAGCATGGGAAGAAGCTGCTGTAACGTGAGCATCTTGAATTTTGGTACCTCTAGATATGTGTTTAGAATAGATAGGTCTAACATGGGTCTCCAATCTTTGTCCTTCCTTGGTACCAGAAATAGTCTTGAGTAAAAACCTTGACCTTGTTCTTTTGCAGGTACCTCTTGAATAGTTTTCATATCCATGAGAGCGGAAATTTGTCTTTGTGCCTCTGCCCTTTGATTTTGTGACAGGTTTGGCATGCCTCTCATTTTTGGAAGGGTGTGAAAGTGGAGCCTGTAGCCTCTGTCTATAATATCCAGAATCAATTTGTCTTTTGTAACAATGTGCCAGTTTTTTGAAAATAAGGCCAGTTTTCCGCCCAAAGGTGCTGCCATTATAGCTTTGTTTGGCAGGCATAGGGGGAAGCCATTGTGTCTGTTTTCTAAATGACTGTGGTCTATCTTCTCCATCTCTTGGGGTTGGTGCTTGACACTGTCTAACTCTGTAAGATCCTTGAGGTTGTCCTCTACCCCTTGGGCATCTGTATCTGCCCCTTTGGGGTCTGTCCGTGGCTGGAAAGGACCAATTTTTTAAAGGCCAGTTTCTGCTGAAGCGTGGAGTTGCACCTGCAAGAAATCTTTAACTGTTTGCATAGATTTCGCTTTTTCCTCCATTTTCTTTAGTACCTCCTCAGTTTTAACATCGAACAATACATCTTTTTGAAGTGGTGCATCTAATAACTTTGCTTTGACATGATCTGGTAAGGTTTGCTCTTTGAGCCAAGCATGTCTACGTATGACAGACCCCGTGACAGCAGCTCTACATGAGGCCTCTAAAGCATCAAAACCACACTGCAAGGTATGTTTCCCCACTTGCTCTGCTCCTGCAACTCTTTCAAATCTGGTTGTTCTGTTTGTGTCATTTTACTTTTCAGCTGAGATAACAAGAACTGTTGGCACTTTAACATATGAAATTGACAGTTTAATGCCCTCATGGTTAAAGTGGCTGACGTATACACCTTTTTCCCCCACCTTTCTAATGCTCTGGAATCTCTCTCTGAAGGTAAAGGGTTTTTAGCAGTAGAGGCCTTAATCCCCTTGGGACCCTGTGAAATTGTTTCTGGGTCAGCAGTATGGCTTTTATAAAGGAACTGGTGAGAATCAGGAACCCGGTAATATCCGTCTGGTTTAACAGGGGCTGGAGGTAAAGAGTCTGGATTAAGACTGGCTTCTGCGTACTCATCATCCAAAATATCTAAAACAGGAGGGATAGCCAGGAGCCTATGCTGGGGGAGCAGTAGAAATTCCCTGAGCCTTTTCTTGGAATCTGAGTAATCTTGGCCTTCCCAGTGGAAGTGCTCTCTCAATGTATGCAGGGTTTCCCCAAAAGAGTAGTCCTCGGGGGGGGGGGGGGGACCAAGGGAATAGACTCCTCAGCATCAGAGTCTTCAAAAGGGGAATAGGCGTAATCCTGGTCCTCAGAATGGTCTGAGGTAATAGAAGCCTGGTCTGAGGAAGGGTAGCTTCCTCCAACCTGGGTCTTTTGTCTGAGGGGGGTTGAGAACCCCTGATGAGAGTTATCAAATCCTCAGCCATTTTAAGCATCTGTTTTTTAGGCATGGGGCCTTGAGAGGAGGTCTGAGGACCCTGTTTTTTAGTTTTCATTGCAGCTTTAGATTTAGTGAAGGATTTAATAGAGAAGGTGGTAGGCCTGAAGACGCCTTCAGAAATGGCAGGCCTCGCTAAATTTTCGGTTTCCCCGCCAAGAGTGGCGTCGGTATCTGCAGTGGGAATGGAGACCGAGGAACCTGCGACCTGGGTACTGAAGTCACCGTTAAAATAGTTTCATCGGTAGTCAGGGGCTGCGTAGGCACCTCGCTGAGAACCGGAGAACCAGTAGTCGGCCTAAGCGTGGTCTCAGTACTCGGTGCAGGCCTCGGATGACGGTCCTTATCTTTGCGTCTTTTGCCTAAAACTGGCGTCGGTGTATCCGACGACATGATATAATTAAATTTTTTGCCAAAATAATGAAGGGCGAACTCCGCCCGGCGCTTAATAGTGCGCTTGTTAAACCTAGCACAAAAACAGCAGGCCGAGACGTCGTGGTCTGGCCCTAAGCAAGGTATACAGAAAGAGTGAAAATCCTTATGCGGTATTTGCTTCCCACAAGAAATGCAATTATTAACTTTGTCTGACATCGGTCTGAGGCAAGAAAAGTTTCTCCCAACGGGGTACTTAGCTTTAAAGAAGACTTCGGCTGAAATACTGTTTGTAAATCTCAGGAGCTGGCCGACCGGCACTTGCGAACTGCTTCGGGCACCGCGCGGCAAGAAAGACTGAAGAAAATGGTGTCGGCTGCCTCTTTTATACCCCTGCCGCACTGACGTCAGGGAAGAAGTGACGACAACAGACGCCGGACCTAGACTTTGGAATTCGGCCGACCGAGGACCCACCTGACGGCAGGATAACCCAAGTGTGATGACTGCAGCTGTATGCACGATGAACATCCAAGAAGGACAAGAAGTAAGAATTGCCTGAAACCAAGCAATTTGTAGCCACAAAACCACAACACAAATAATCCAAACCAACCACAAACACAAGGTTGAACATCATCAAACAATATATAAAATAAGGGAAATGGAGAGTGGGTGCTGCCATTGAGGAAGTGTAAAATTCAAACATCTTCTGTTACAGGTAAGTAAGACTTACGCAACAGTACAAGTTCATCATTCACACTGCCTCAGTGGAAAATGGGTAGATTCCCAACGCTTACACTACCTGGGAAGAGGAAGGATAAGGATCCAGGAGTCCCTGGAGAATGGTCCTTGGAAGGCTGCTCTGGTACATGAGAAAAAAATCCAGTTTGTAGTTCTTTGTAAAAAAAATGAACAGAGGATCAGATTGCTGCCTCAGTAATGCTTCTAGAGTCCACCTCTTTCCAATATGCCCATCAAACAGGATAAGGCTCGGGTGGAATGTGCCTTAACCTTGCCTGGAACAGATATATCATTGTGAGAAATGAAAACAAATGAGCAACTGTTTACTTAAAGATAGGTCGACCATTCTTAGCCACAGAAAAGAAAATAAACAGCAGTTCAACTTTCTTGACGGCCTTAGTTCTATCACGATAGTACCTGAGCTGCCTGTGCACATCCAAGGTATGCAGACTCTTCTCTCCCTCCAAAAAGAAAACTATGAGTCTGATGGCTAGATTTGGGGTACATTCAGAAACAAATTTTGGCATGAAAGATGGAATAGTATGAAACAACACTGTCCTTGTAGAAAATCATACAGGTTTGGTCCACCATAAGAACTTGCAGCTCAGAACATTGCCTTGCAAATGTTAGAACAATAAACAAAACATTTTTACAAGTGATGAACTTAAATCTGCCTGAAAGGTCAGTTCAAAAGGAAATAAGTTTGATTTTTCAAGAACAAATTTGAGATCCTTTTGAGGTAGACTCAATGCAATACTCCTTTCATAAATTTTTTGATGACACAAAGAGAAGAAAGAGGGGTTTCCATGGGCAAACCATCTGAGACAGCCACAAGATGAGTAAGATAAGCCACTGTTGAGTACTTCACACAAACATTTTAAAATGGAGGGGTCGACACCATACCAGGTCCTATTACGCACCACATAGGAAACCTCTTCCACTTGTAAACATAAGATTTTCTAGTTCCAGGTTTTCCTGCCTCCTTCAATATCTGCTGTATATCCTAATGGAATAAGTGACCAGAAGGTATCGAGATAAACCATCCATGCTGTCAGTTGCAATTGCTCTAAGCTGAAGTGCACACATTGCCACTAACACTGTGTAAGCAGATCCAGAGTGTGAGGAAGCTTGTGGTAATTGTCCTTGGCCAGTTCCATAAAAAGGGAGAACCACCTTTGCCTGAGCAAAAAGGGGGTCACCACAATAATCTTTGGTAATTCTTTCTAAATCTTAGGAAGTGTCTTTGGTATCTGCAGAAAGGGTGAAAATGCATAAAGGAACACTGCAAAATTTTTCCTACTGTCTGTTTTGAAAGGAGGTGAACAGATCTATTTTAGTTGTTTTCCAAAAAATCCTGTAAGAAATCTGTCCTGAATTTCAGCTCATGAGGGCCCACCTGAGATCTGCTTAGTCTGCCTGCAACTATGTTTTGCTCTGACCAGAGGTATGAAGTATGACGTATCAGAGTATGCTGTAGGGCAGTTCCCAGGCCATCACTGTCAACCAGCAAATAGGGCATGGCCTTGTACCTCCTTGTTTGTTTAAGTATTACATAACTATGGTGTTGTCTGTGACCACTAAAAGAGGACTTGAAGACCATAAGTGGTGAAGAATTTTTAAGAACTGAATCACTGCTAACATTTCTTTGATATGTATGTGCTTTGTAGTGTCTGAAGGACACAAAGTACAGTTTTGTACCTACCATAAATGTAGATGTCCGAACAGGATAGCATCTGCAGTCATAACAAATGGGTTGTCCTGTCGTCAGGCAGCCCTTCGGTCGGCCGGATTCCAAAGTCTGGGTCCGGCTTCGGCTGATGTCGCACTTCACCCAACGTCATCTCTGCTGGTCTTCGGGTATAAAGGCATCAGACGACGCCATTTTCCTCAGTGTTTCTTGCCCCAGATGCCAGTTGCCCTCTTGGAAAGCTAAATTTTGGATAAATGCCAATGTTTCCAAAAAAGTAGAAGGCAAACACAAAAAATAAGCATGTATGTACGTATATACAAACAAATACACCATAAGAGACTCCCCCCCAGCTAGCTATTAGGAGGGTAAATACCCTAGGAGTACCACAGAGGGGAAGGAGGGTGGGTAATCCTGACTGCAGATGCTATCCTGTTCGGACATCTACATTTATGGTAGGTACAAAACTGTACTATGTCCTTCAAGGATGCATCTGCAGTCATAACAAATGGGTAGAATACCATAGCTAAACTAGGGGTGGAGGAAGAAAAATTATGGTGTAGTTAGGATCCCTTGCAGTACAGCAGTGGCAAACTCTGCTCGGGATCTAGAGTATAGAGGTAAATTATAATGCTTGGCAAATCTATGCACGGAGGTCCAAGTAGCCGCCTCAATAATGTCCTTGGTTGCCACTCCTCGTAAGAAAGCTGTGGTAGTGGCTGTAGCCCTTGTAGAATGAGGTCTTATGTTCTGTGGAATTGGTTTTCCATGGTAGGAGTAACAGAATCTTATGCAATTTCCTATCCATTTGGAGATTGTCTGTTTGGAAATTGCTTTTCCTTCCCTTCCTGTTGCATAGGCTACTAAAAGCTGGTCAGTTTTTCTGTCACCTTTGGTTCTGTCCAGGTAGTAGCGTAACTGTCTATGTACATCCAAGGTATGCAGCAGTCTTTCCCCCCTGTTCTGTGGATTGGGAAAGAAGGTAGGGAGGTGGATTGCCTGGTTTAAAGACACTCTGGATACCACCTTAGGCATAAATGTAGGATTAGTTCTCATGGACACCCTATCTTGATGGAAGATTAGGAAGGGTTGTACTGCCATTAAGGCCTGTAGTTCCGAAACCCTCCTTGCTGAAGTAATTGCCAGTAGGAAAGCAGTTTTCCATGATAGGTGTTGAAGATCTGCCGTTGCTGCTGGTTCAAATGGAGGGAGTGTCAATTTTTCTAGCACAAAGTTCAAGTCCCATGCTGGTAATGGTGGTTTCCTAGGAGGTTTTACATTCTTGATCCCTCTGAGGAACTGCCTGAGTAGAGGATGCGAAAAGACAGGTGGATCGAAGCTGTATTCTGCTGAAATAGCTGATGCATGTATCTTGATGGAGGAATAGGACAGGCCTGTATGTAGAAGCTCTGCCAAGTACTCCAGGATGTTAGCAATATCTATGTTCGACACATCTTTTCCTCTTTCAGTACTCCAAATGACAAACCTTTTCCATTTCCCTGCATAGTTCCTTCTTGTTGAAGGTCTGCGGGCTTCAAGGATAATGTCTTTAACCCTTTGGGATAGGTCTGAGTTAGTTGCTGCTATGTGATGTTCCAGGCAGTCAGTTGCAAGGTTTTTAGGTTTGGGTGCATGATGTTGTAGTTGTTCTGAGTTAACAAAGGCATCAGGGGTATTGACCACATTCTCCCCTGAGACATGCTCCTCAGCAATGGATACCAGTGTTGTCTTGGCCAATTCGGAGCTATCAGGATTATCCTTGGACGTTCCTCTGATTTTCAGTAGTACCTTGTGCATCAAAGGAAGAGGTGGAAATGCATATGCTGTCAGGCCTTTCCAACTGAAGGATAGAGAGTCCACCTTCCATGCAAGTGGGTGGTATGTCCTTGTGCAGAATTTTTTGAGCTGGTGATTGAGTGGGGATGCGAATAGGTCTATTTGTGGCATTCCCCATTTCTTTGTGATGGCCTTGAAGATGTCCGGGTGTAGCATCCATTCGTGAGCATCCGAGATGGTTCTGCTTAGCATGTCTGCTAGGGTGTTTTCTTTTCCCCGGCACAAATATTGCCTGTAACTGGATGTTGTAGCTCAGAGCCATATTCCAAAGGTCCAGAGTCATTCTGCATAGGGGGTATGAATGAGTGCCTCCCTGTTTGTTGATGTACCACATGACTGTGGTGTTGTCTGTCCTTATCATTAAATGGCCTTCTTTGAGGAATGGTCTGAATTTCTGGATTGCTAGTTTTACTGCCAGCATTTCTTTTTGGTTTATGTGCAGGTGCAGCTGGTCTGGAGTCCACAATCCTTGTATGCATTTGTCCAACATGTGCCCCAGCCTAGGTCTGAGGCGTCCGTTGTGATGGTTTGGCTTGCTTGAAAGTTGTGGAAGGGTAAGCCTGGGTTTGACTGGCATGCTTGAGCCCACCATAGGAACTCCTGTTTCAGGCATGGGATTAGTGGGATTTCGGTTTCTAAGCTGTGCCTGTGTTGAGACCATAAATTCTTTAGGTACCACTGTAGCTTTCTCATATGCAGTCTGACATGTGGGACCAAGATTATGCATGATGCCATGAAGCCCAAGGCCTGCAGTACTTTTCTTGCTGTTAGTTTGTTCTGTTTTGTTAATGCCAAGAAGTAAAGAGGGAGTTGTTTTTGTTTTTCTGCAGTTAGGAACGCCATTTGTTTTACTGTGTCCAATTCCGCACCCAAGAATGTTCTTGTTTGGGATGGTATCAGCCTTGACTTTTGTAAATTGACTGTGTATCCCAGGGCTTGCAGTAAGCAAATGACTCTTTGTAAATCTGTTGTCAGCTTGCTTTTGTTGTCCGCTTGTAACAGGCAGTCGTCCAGGTATGGATAAATTTGGATTCCCTGTAGCCTGCAGTGAGCGATTACTGATGCCAGGCATTTTGTGAATACTCTGGGCAGTAGATAAGCCAAAGGGCAATGCTGAGAATTGATAATGCTCTGATCCTGCAAGAAATCTGAGGTATCTTCTGCAATTTGGTCGTATGGGGACGTGCAGGTATGCCTCCTTGAGATCTAGAGTTACCAGCCAACACTCCTTGCCCAGCATGGGAAGAAGTTGCTGTAGGGTCAGCATTTTGAATTTTGGGACAATGATGTATGTGTTTAAGACGGACAGGTCGAGAATAGGTCTCCAACTTTTCTCTTTTCTTGGTACTAGGAAGAGTCTGGAGTAGAATCCTTTGCCCTGTTCTGTTATTGGTACTCTTTCCACAGCTCTCATCTTTGTTAATTGCGCTATCTGCTGTAGAGCTTCTGTTTTTTGATTTGGAGGTAGGTTTGGCATTCCTCTTTTTACTGGTAAGGTGTGGAAGTGGAACCTGTAGCCTTGGTCTATGGTTTGCAAAATCCACTTGTCTTTTGTGATATAGTGCCAATTTTTCGAAAATAAGGCTAACTTTCCGCCTAAAGGTGCTGCTATTTGCTCCCTGGTAGGCGGTGTCAGAGCCAAGTCACTGTGATTGTCCTGTTGCAGTGGCAGTGGTTGTGTCTGTGCCTCGGTTATTGCCTTGCCACTGTCGTCCTCTGTAGGCACCTCCTCTGGATTGATTTCTGCCTCTAGAGCGTCTATTCCTGCCTCTTTGAGATTTTGAGGAGTCTGGAAAGGACCAATTTTGGCAGGCCAGTTCCTGCTAAACCTTGGGGCTGAACCTGTAAGAAATCCTTAACTGTTTGTACAGATTTTGCCTTCTCTTCCATTTTCTTCATTACTTGCTGAGCAGGTGTACCAAATAGATTGGCCTTATCCATAGGAGCATCTAACAGCTTTGCTTTAACATGATCCGCAAGACCTGTTCTTTCAACCATGCATGCCTTCTTATCACTGTGCCAGTCATGGCTGATCTAAATGAAGCCTCCAGTGCATCATAGCCACATTTTAAAGAATGGTTACTAACCTGTTGAATGTTATTCACCATTTCTAAAACATATTTCTTATCTAAGGAGTCATCAGAGGACAGCTTCTTAGTTAACTGATCAAGCATAAACTCTTGGTATTGGATCATATGAAACTGACAGTTTAAAGCTCTAGCTGAGAGAGTAGCAGAGGTGTAAACTTTTTTCCCCCATCTCTCTAAGGACCTGGATTCCCTTTCAGAAGGAATAGGGTTTTTTGCTGAGGTCGAGGCTACTGCCTTAGGCCCCTGGGATATAGTCTCAGGATCTGCAAGTGGGGCCTTGTATAGGTGGTGATGAGTGTCTGGCACCCTGTAAAATCTATCTGGCTTGGCAGGGCTGGAGGTAAAGTATCAGGAGCAGTGCAAACATCATTAAATGCATCATCCACAACAGGCAGTACTGGAGGTATAGCTAAGGGCCTATGTTGTGGTAAGTGCAGAAAAGTCCTAAGCCTTTTCTTGAATCTGAGAAATCTTGTCCCTGCCATTGGAATTGTTCTCTCATGGCATGTAAGGTTTCCCAAAGGAAAATTCCTCTGGTGGAGAGGCAGATGGAATGGATTCTTCAGCATCGGAATCTTCATAAGTAGAAAAGGAGCCTCTGGCTGGTCTGTAATGTCTGAGTCATCCAAGAATCATCAGAGGACACTGGCTCGGGGGCTCTGCTCTAGGTCTCTTTTCTGGGGCTGAGAGGCCCTGTCTGGGTGAGATTGGGATCCCCTAATTAAGGATATTAAATCCTCTGCCAGAGTAAGCATTTGTGAACTAGAAGTGGGCCTGTGTGAGGGGCTTAACAGGCACTGATTTAACAGTTTTGGCTGCTTTAGCCCTGGCAAAGGCCTTAATAGACATGGCTGCAGAAGGCCTAGCAGCACCACGTGCTGGGGTAGAGACATCCAAAGGGATGGTGTCTGATAAATCACTAGGAACCACAGTAGTAGGCAAAACTTCTGAGGCCGATTCAACTAAGGTAGCAGGAGCCTCAGTAGTAGGCATGGATTCGCTGAAGATTGACCGGTTTTCTCGGTTTCGCCGAAACCGAGACACTCGCGACTTGCTTAACCGTGGTTTCTGCCGAAACCGCGGACCGCGAGTGTCGGTCTTTTCTTTGCGTTTTTAACAATTTGGGTAGTCGGAGGATCCGACGGCATAATGTACGCAAAATCTGAGCCGAAAAACTGTTCAGCAAACTCCGACCGACGCCTAAGCGTTCGTCGGTTGAAGGAAGCACAGGCCGAACAGGCTGCTACGTCGTGGTCTGGGCCTAAGCAAGGCAGGCAGTAAGAGTGGAAATCTTTATGAGGTATTTGTTTCCCACAAGTTAAACAGTTATTGACTTTTTCTGACATCGGCTGAGGCAAGAAAGAGTCCCCAACGGGTACTTAGCTTTTAGAAGTCTTCGAAGTAGTATTCGGTAGTAGTAATCTCTGGATCTGACCGACCGGCACTTGCGAACAGCTTCTGCTTCGGGCGCCACGCGGCAAGAAAGACTGGGGAAAATGGCGTCGGCTGATGCCTTTATACCCGAAGACCAGCAGAGATGACGTCGGGTGAAGTGCGACATCAGCCGAAGCCGGACCCAGACTTTGGAATCCGGCCGACCGAAGGGCTGCCTGACGACAAGACAACCCATTTGTTATGACTGCAGATGCATCCTTGAAGGACATCTGGCTTTGCACTTGAACTCTCCTGGACACTGCTCCTCATTTAAAATCTGATAAGTCCATCTGGACTGACTGAAACTGGGGTCTGGAGAGAGAAAGGTAGGCGTGGATTGAGAGACATCTAATCCCTCTGCCATCATAACTCTTGTTACACAAACTCCAGCACTACCACCTAGAACACATAGGGATACAAGTGCTGGGACCAACACTTTGTATAGTAGCACTGAATGTTTCTCATATGGAGTCTGACCAGTGGTATCAAGAGGCTCAATGATGTCATGAGGCCTAGAATTTTGAGAAACACTCTTGCTGAGAAAGCTTCTTGTTGACAGAAATCCCTGAAAATGTTGTAGTAAGTCAGGACTTTGTCTTTTTTCTATGTTGCTCATACACCCCAGGAAGACAATTCATTGAGAAGATGTGAGACAAGATTTTTGTAGGTTCTACTTGAAGCCCAGGTAAGCTAGAATGGTTGAGACCTTACCTAATGATTCTAAACACCTGGAAACAGACTCTTCACAAATCAGCAGGTCATCTACATAAGGGAAAATAAATGCTCTGAGTTCTGCAGTAAGCAATCACTGAACACATG
Organism: Protopterus annectens; assembly: GCF_019279795.1. NCBI lineage: Eukaryota > Metazoa > Chordata > Ceratodontiformes > Protopteridae > Protopterus > Protopterus annectens. Next base: position 1,154,996,278 of record NC_056735.1, on the reverse strand, counting down.
CACTTTATGAATGCTTGAGAAGCAGTAGCTAGCCCAGAGGGTAAAGCAGAAAACAGATCATGTGAGCCAGACACAGCAAACCTCTGATATTTCTTCAAGCTGGGAGCAATTATAATGCAATGTTAAGCATCCTTCATATCTAAATTCACCATGAAACAGTGTTACACAAGAAAGGGTAGGACAGTCTGCAGGGTTTGCATTCTGAATTTGGGTACTTTCAGAATGGTATTTAGTTAAGACAAATCTAACATTGGTCTCCATGATAGCTCCTATTTGGGTTCCAAAAGGATTCTGGAGTAAAATCCTTTTCCTGTTTGTGATGCAGGAACTGGTGAATGAGTACCAGAGACAACAGATGTGTCTGGACTGGTGGGTCTGGGGGGGGGGTCCCCTGAAGGAAGAAGGAGTTTTTGTCCACTGCCAACAGTATCCTCTCTGAATCATTCTCAGCACGCATTTGTCTGAGACAATTTGTGACCAGGCTGCTAGTTAAGCAAAAGCCTGGGGGAAGAGGAAATGGGGACAGGATGGCAAAGTCTCTACACAGTCGTGCCTTAGCAGGGAACTGATCCTTTTTCCAGAAAGGAATCCCTTTTATCCTCCTGCTATTTCCTCATGGTACCCTAACTCTTGTCAGGCTGGGAATTTGTTTGTTTTGTCCTTTGAAGTTGGATGCTTTGTTAGGGGAGAACATGGGAATATGAATCATTCTAGATACCCCATGCATCAATTTGCCTCTGTCATCCCTTTGGCTCAGTATCTGGGTAGCAGTGGGATCAAACCCAAATTTAGAACTTAAAGAAGCATTCAAAATCTCATTTGTTTTAATTCTTGGAAAATTTAAGATTATGTAACCAAGTATACCTTCTCAACACAACAGAAGTGGATTCATTTCTAGAAACTGTCCACACCTTCCGAGACATTTCTGAAAACATGTTTAGAAACCTGAATCACACTAGAAATGACCTCATTGGCAAAGATGCAGCAAAATCATCTAAATTGTAAGCATATTGTAAAATAAACTTCATAGCTTTTTAGGAACTGTTTCACTAGCCAAATGGGTTTTACCTGTAGTTTTACAGACATCTTCTAAGGACAGTAACAGAAGAGTACCTGCCAAAACATCTGGAATCTCATCCTCAGTAAGATCATAAAGTCTGACAATCTCTCCTGCAGCTTCAGGTTGCTTTCAGCAGTAAAATACATCTCTAAACCTAGCTAGCATCTGTGGAAAAGTGAACAATCCCTTAGGTTTTTGAACCTGCTCACCTTGGACAGACTCAGTGTAGTCACTACTGTCTGCATTACACTCCCCATCAAAATCTGCAGCCAAGGATTGATCTAGAGAGAAGGTAGCCCCATAGTCATACAAGATAAAACCATAATCTTTGAGATTAGCTGACTGTTAAACACTCTTAGCCAAGGAAACCAAACCAGCTCTTCACATGATAATAACCTGATTGTCTACAGTGTGATGAATTTTGTGTTTCTTTTTATTGAAAACTACACTAGTGGCAAAATATCTGGGGGCAGAGTGCTATGTCTAGCAAGAAGTCTCATACCCTGGACCTCTCATGTGCCTAAAAGGTCTGATTTTCCCATATTTGAACTAGGTACTGGAACAGTCCCAGAGGATGTTTTTGACCCCACACCATACAGGGCTGCAGGTTCACACCAGAAGGTGACAGCAGAAAAGGTAACTGGTCTGTGAGCCAGCTTAAAGCAACAACAGATTCACAAACCATAGCCTTAGGCATGTTTTTGTTGAGTTTGTTTTTTCTTTTTAGGTGCAACTGGATTTGATGAAGGGATAGCTGTATCATGATCTATCAAATCAGGGGACACAACACCAGCCAGAATAACACACTGACACCATTAAGGGCTGACAAAGTGCAGCAATAACAGAAAATGTAAACAATGCCCCCACACAGAAAATAGGACTAAATTGCAAAAAAAAAAAAAAAAAAAAAAAAAAGCAGAAACAGTTAAAATGTACTAAGCCTGCACAGAGTAGTAAAGAACAGCACACACAGTTGGAGAAGCAAGTAAAATTTACTTCTCAAAACAGTGTAAAAAAAAATCAAAAGTGCCCTTAAATCAAATAGAAACATTTTAAAACAAACACAAATAAGCATTTATTTAGAGATTCTTTTGGCAGAAAAGAAAAAAGATCTACAGAAAAATGCAGATAAAGTGATTTGCGGTTAAATCATGACTTAACAATAAAAACTCATATAACTGTGTAAATCAACAGTAAATATGCAACTGAAGAAAAAAATTGAAAAAATGCAGTATCTTCTTGTCAGGGCTTCCAAATGAAACAGATAAACAACAGAGACAAGAGGCCTAGTGTTCAAATGACATTACAGAACTTCAGTTTCCCAAAAAAAAATCATAGAATACTTTGGAAAAAAAACGTTACTGCTTAAAAGCAATATTAAGCACACAAACAACACAGCAGTAAGCTAAAATTCACAGAGGAACTAACAGCAGTGGTAATTAGTACATAATGAAAGAAAAAGTTAGCTCAAATGCATGCACACACACACACACACACACACACACACACACACACACACACACACACACACAATTAAATAAAACAGAAAAAAATCAAAAGTATAGAATAATAAAGATGAAGAGAAGTTTCAAAAGGGATCTCATCTTCTGAGTTGGAAAATATAATACACCAGTGCAGGTTGCTAAAGAGATTCAACTGTGTGATTCCTACAGCTGGCACTAAAAGACTGAAAAACTGACTTCCTGTGACAGGGGTTATGTTTCCCTGATGACAGGGGCTTAACCAATCCCCTACCACAGAAAGTCAGAGGAAATTCTGTGTTATGCAAAGTTGCTAGTGTGGTTTGTGCAGGCCCAGAGCCCATATGCTAATAAGGCAGTGTGAAATTCGAACATCCACTCTTATGGGTAAGTAGGAGTTATGCAACTCTACTTTCCAATGTGCTGGTGGAAAAACTGAACAGATCGATCCTTTTACTTCACAAGTAATCTCTCAGTCACATACCCCTCAAGTGTACCTCATTAAGAAGAACGTACCTCATTTGGGGTCTTAAAAAGTTCATGTTCCTCGACGTTCCTCAAAAGTTCCACATTGAAAGACTCTGTCACACATTCAGTGTTAGGATTTTTTTAGTGAAATCCATTGTAAATAGAAATTAATCATATTAATTCATTAAAATATCTCCTTTATAAGTAAAACCAGCATATTTTAACCATCCTATGACCTTTCTAGTTGAAGTTGTTAGTAAGCCACTAGTATGTGTTCCACATTTTGCCCATTTGATCCACATTATGAGGGGTAGTGTTCCTCATTTTAGAGATGGAAGGTTGAGAGCTCAGTCAGTGGCAATTACGATTTTCAGTCGCTGGGGTCAGCCATTCTGTGATCGGTTCACATCTCATTTGAACACCAAGTACGGCAGCTATCTTGCCCTGATCACTCAGAATGGTCAGTCACTGAAGGATGCTGTAATCCACAATTGCCCCCCAGGTTTTGTATATGTATTTCCACCCTTTCCCCTGATAACTAAGTTTCTACAGAAAGCCAAAAGATGCAAGGCAACAGTGATTCTTATTGCAATGTGGATGATGAACATCTCCCCATGATGTGCACTGATGTGAAAGCAATGGGAAGACATTGCCCAGTGCCATACCCTTATAGCTTCCTGATATAACAGGAATGAATGTGTTCCTACTTGATGCTGATATACCACACCACTGTTATGTTGTCCATATAAATGGATATCACAGCCGTGGGGATGGGGTCCTGGAATGCCTGCAAACCTAGGAGGACTACCCTCATCTCCAGTACATTGATATGAGGCTTGACCTCTATCATCAGTCATGTGCCTTCAACCACTTTCCCTTCAAAATGTCCCCTTCCCCAGAAGGGAGGCATCTGTGGTCACAGTGGCTGCTGGAGGTGGAAAGGAGAGAAGTCGGCCCCATGTGACTAGATGTGTGGTCAACCACCAAAGAAAGTAATTTCTCCATATTGACGTGAGTCAGATGGGATAATGATGATGTTGATGCATCACAGGCCATTGGACAGACAGGGTCCATTACTGTACTATCATGTAAAATCTGGCCTGAGGTACCAGTGACTTTTGGTCCAAAAAGGGTTGAACCTTTGAAGGAAACATTAATGAAGGATGTCTTAAAGCTCTCTGCAAAATTGCGGAGATACATCCAGGCAAGCTGGGGAATAGCATAGCTAGTGCCTGCTGCTCTAGATGTGCCATCAGCTGAACTGGAAAGCAAATACATGGACATGCTAGACACAGACTGAATGAAAGAGAGCTGTGGCTCTACAGTTTTTTTGTATGTTGGTGGGCAGGTTACCTGAGAGGGATTTGGATAATTTCTTATTCAAGTCCCTCTGGAAACAAGTTACATGAGTGAGACATTTCAGCATGTGAAGAGCGAACCTCACTGAAGCATAAGATAGTTTCCCAAAACTGTCCAATGCCCTGGACTCTCTGTTAGGGGAATGAACAGATGTGCTTTCGTCTGAAATCTCTTTCTTGCTGGCTGCTGCACCCACCACAGCATATATCGGGGGTCTTTTACTCCAATACAACCTGCTTCTGGGAACTACCAGTATTTTATTGGGTTTCCTGGGAATTGTCTCCACTACAGTGTGTTCCTTCCAAGCCCACTGTGATACCAAGTCAATCAGCTTGTCAACAGGCAGAACCACCAGGGGGTAGACGAGAAAGTTCCAAAAGCCTCAAGGAACACAACCCCTCTGGGGATGGGGCTTTGGTGGAACAGACCACTCTTTGCTTCATTAATTCTGGAATATCTCCAAAGCAGACGTCTTCCAGAGGGGACCTTTTATACCCACCACACCCCTTCCTCAAGTTCTATATCCTCGGTGACAGACTCTTGGAAGGAGTGAAGATGCTTCCTTTTGCAGTCCATTTCACAGGAACCTCTCCAGAGGGGGAACTTGCCAAGCAAGAACTCTTGAGGACTCAAGTTGGCTGTTCCTGTCTTGAACGGATGAGCAGAACCAGGCTGAATAGGATCCAGGGGAGGTTGTTATGACCCCAAGCAAGTTGAGACACCTCTTGTCTCGAACAGGAGAGAAGCCCCTCAATAGCTTTGAATGCCGATTCAAAGACCAGTGCCAAAAAAGATCCCCTAAGACCCAAGTAGGTCAAGGAAGGAACTTCTCCAGCCTTGATATGGATTGGCTCTGAAGCCAACATTGGAGTTGAGCTATCCTGAGCCAAAGCACACAAGAGCAGAGGTGGCTCTTAGAACCTTAAAATCAACCATAACTCTTGTACTTCGGCCTTGACCTCATAGGCCAGAGACCCTTTTCTATTCAATGGAGTCAGAGTCAGAAAGGTGAGTGAAACTGTCAAAGTTGAAGCTGACCAAGATCTGGACTCCAACAAAGGTCTCTCATGGACATCACACTGAACCCCAGGCACCAGACCTGATGGCCACACCAGTGAAAGAGAGATCACCAGTGGAGCTGTTGGGGTGAATCCCATATGAATCTGTGTCCTAAGGAATTTCTGCATCATCCTATTGACATCTGCTTCCGAGAGGCTTCATGATGATTCAAAAGACCTGACTGAAGGCGCCGCCAAAGGTGATTTGGATGATCTGTGGGTAGTTCTGTCTTCTAGTATTAATGTGTGGAGCTGGGGACTGGCCAGCTACAGAGAGAAATGGCAAGAAGGAGACGTAAATTGGATTCTAGGCTGATCCTATCCTTTGGTAGTATCTAAATACCTTGGGGTATTCAGCACTGGGCCAGAGAGTCCTGATGGCTCCGGAGACCTCTTACAAGACTTCTTTGTTCGGCTTTTCCTCTTCTTTGTATTTCTCTCTCTCTGCCTTTCTTTTTCTTTAGAATACTTTGATTTCTGTGTTTTCTTTATATAATGAAAGGCAGGAACAAAAGCTGAAGAAGTCATACCTCCCACTTTTGCAAGGAGAAGACTTTTAAGCACCAGCTTGTCTTTCCCGTCAACAACAGCCCTGGCCCCAAAGGAAAGGAAGACTCACATTCAATACTTAAGTGATCTACCCCTAAACATTAAATGCGCAGGATGAATGGGTCCTGTGGGGGGTTCCTATGTCCACAGGCAATACATTTTTTTAAATCCAGAGGCTTTGTTGGACACCTGCTACAATAAAAGCTGACAATACAAAAAATATAAGACCAATAACAAATTATTAGCAGTAAATCTAAATACTTTATAGAGAAAACACCTATCTCTACAACAGGGAAAAGGGGAAAGAATATATATATTTTTTGCACAGTGTAGCAAAGAAAAATGGGGAAGACCTCCTGAATACCAGTAAGGACTAAAACTAAAATAAATGAAGAAATACCAAACCAACAGGCTAAAATCCTGGAACTTTAATAGATGTATCCAAAACAGTGGTAAGCGCTTTCACAATGACCACACCACTTCATCAGACAACATTAACTAAGAAAAAACAAGTCTTTTATACAAAGTGACCAATAAAAGCCCTTAATTATGATCTCATCAAAAGGTTACAACATTTTTAAAAGAACACATACTGCAGAAAACACATTCATATATCATGAATAAAAACTTATAAAAATTTATATAAAAATAAAACATATTATTTATGTCTAAGTCTACATCCTTTCAGGAAGGGTTTCAGTGAAAAAAACCCATTTAGACCAGGTGGTTTTTCTGCATTCAACAATAAAATCCACTTCTGTTTTATAGTTTCACTGTGGTTTTTAAAAACACCTCCTCTTAAATTAGTGTCTAAAACTTGCAATACAAAGAACCTAAATGAATGTGTGGTACCATGGCTCATAATATGGCTGCTACGGCATTACTATCTTTTTTATTCTTTATGTCTCTGATGTTCAAGGATCCTATCCTTAAAGGGTCTATTTGTCTTGCCAACATAAAATGCATGACATAGTTGACAGAAAGAAAAATATACAAGGTTACACGTTTTGCAGTCAGCATAAAAATAACATTAATTGTGAATCTTAAAACTGGGTGTGTGTATGACAGACAGGCAAAAATAAATTTACAGGTTGAACAACTTCTGCAAGGAAATGTACCGAAGAAATAGAAATAGATACCTGCATCTCTGAAGCTTGGAAGCAGAGATTAGACAGATGCAGGCCTTATTTTAAATCAACTATAAGCACACATGCAGTAGGATGGCAACAGGACTCTACTAGTAATATTTTAGAGTGCCTCTACAATATTCTAGTGATATAAGTCAATATTGTGACATTATAAAGAATAACTGGAAGATACTAAACAGTGTACCTGAGTTAAAAGACAAGATAGGAAGTACTCCACATTTTTCTTTCAGAAACAACAAATCCCTCAAGCAACATCTTTGTTATAAGTCCAATTTGCTAGAGAAAGGGAACACATTAGCTGACAGGATTGGTACATTTCCTTGCAAAAGTTGTTCAGCCTATAAATTTATTTTTACCTGTCTGTCATACACACACCCACTTTTAAGATTCACAATTAATGTTGCTTTTATGCTGACTGCAAAATGTGTAACCTTGTTTATTTTTCTTTCTGTCAACTATGTCATGCATTTTATGTTGGCAAGACAAATAGACCCTTTAAGGATAGGATCCTTGAACATCAGATCATTGAACATAAAGAATAAAAAAGATAGTAATGCCTTAGCAGCACATATTATGAGCCATGGTACCACACACTCATTTAGGTTCTTTGTATTGCAAGTTTTAGACAATAATTTAAGAGGAGGAGATTTTAAAAACCACACTGAAACTATAGAACAGAAGTGGATTTTATTGTTGAATGCAGAAAAACCACCTGGTCTAAATGTTTTTTTTTTTCAATGAAACCCTTCCTGAAAGGAAGTAGACTTGGACATAAATTTTGCGTCTTTCGGCTTTTCCCGGTTAGGGGTCACCACAGCGGAACTCTGGTCCGCTAATGACTGGCAGTAGAGTTTTACGTGCTGGCTTGCCAGGCCTAACGCACAACCTTCAACAAAGGAATGCCCATTCACGCATGTCATCACACAGAAGACGCTCTAACTGAGAATCGAACGGGCAACGTCTAACTGTGAGGCAACAACGCTACCGCAGCACCACCACTGCAGTATATATAGACTCAGACATAAATAATATGTTTTATTTTTATATATATTTTTATAAGTGCAATATGCTTGCATAGACTTAGACATAAATAATATGTTTTATTTTTATATATATTGTTATAAGTGCAATATGCTTGCATACATTTTTATAGCTGTTTTTATTTATGATATATGAATGTGTTTTGGCAATATGTGTTCTTTTAAAAGACATCACAAATAAGGGCTTTTTATTGGTCACACTTTGTATAAAAGACTTGCATTTCTTAGTTAACGTTGTCTGATGAAGCAATGTGGTCACCGTGAAAGCGCTTACCACTCTTTTGGATACAGCTATTAAAGTTCCCGGATTTTAGCCTGTTGGTTTGGTATTTCTTCATTTATTTTATTCTTATTTTTGTCTTGCCAACCTTTGTCCTGCTACCATATATTTTTTTTGCTTAAAGACTAAAACTACTCTAAATTTCAAATACTACCTATAGAAAAAACTAACGGCTAGCTTAATAGGGGTAGAAATAAAACAAATCTGCAGAAGCAGTATTAATAAATAGAAATATGTAAACCTTTTATCCTCCAGCTGAATACTGAGACTCAGAATCATGTCTTGATAGAATAGGCAGCAAATGAGAACTGAGATACTGTAGGGACAAATAGGAATTATGGGTAGGAGAGAAGCTGAGTCCTGGATACAAGAACTTGAAGAAACAGCCAGGATCAGATCCGATAAGTCATCCATTGAGTCAGATAGAAAAAACAAAATCACATCTGCATACTACCTCAAATTATCACAGGATCCTAGGATGATAGGAAATTACTAGGCTAATGGCTCTGGGGCCCTTACAAGCCTAGCCAAGAGTTTATCCCCAGAAAAGAAACCACAATCAGCAACTGTCACCCCTGTCAATGAGGGACACAGGTGGTACCCATGGGTCAAATTTGTGGTTGCCCATCCACCCATCAAGGTTGCGCTTAAAGACGGTCAGCGACGTACTTTGCTTGACGTGTATGGGGAGTCTATTCCAGAGATGAGGCAGCCTCTGGGAGACAAACCTGTCTCTTCAGCAGGTTTTGTTAATATCACATCCTTTCGATTGGGTACTACACGAGGAGTTAGACATACGGATATGGAGCATCTCTAGTAGAGCAGGGTCTGAGATTGCCTTGTAGGTGAGACACAGGTCACCTCTGAGCAATCTGTACGATACAGAGTAGAGTGATAGTGATTTGAGCCTGTCCACATAGTTATCATTGTTCATTTGATCCTCTTACCTTCTTATGTAATGTGCTATACACCCAGAGATGTCAAATAGCACTGTTGTGGGACTAGGAACTGTTAAGAAATGACAGCTGTGAAGTTTGGACTCCTTAAGAATCACAATGACTTTTGTCAGTGTGCTTCTCTGTGTCACGTTCTACAAAAGCAAATCTGATAAAGTGAATATACAGGCTCAAAATGTGAATATTACTGTACAGCTGTCTGTGATATGCAGTATCCTTAAGATACGAGTACAAGGATGACAGACTGCACACCATGGCAGGGATAACCATTTGTCAGTGTAAAATATGGCTTTAAATGACTTGGTAGTGTTGACTAATGTTACTGAATGGGCATGGGTATTTGCCAGTAATAAATGGGTTGAGGACCCAGCCTACTTTACCCTACACCAGGGACCCGTGTTAACAATGGGAAGGGTGTGTGCCCCTATTGACTAGTGTATGCCCACCATAAAGCCCAGCAGTTCTGGGTCAAAAAGCTACTGGCTGGCTGGTGCCCAGTTGCCCAGCTTGGGATACCTGGGGTAGCTCTCTTGAGCGGAAGACAGACGTAAAACCAATCAACCTGCTAAACATGAGGTAAAAATTGCTACACTCAATGTAGGTTTACTGACTGGATGGAGCTTGAAAGTGGATGACATGATGGTAAGAAGGAGGCTGGGCATCCTATGTATCCGAGACAAGATGGAAGGGCAGTACAGCAAGGCCAAGTGGCTTGAGATACAGAGTCTACTAATCAGAAGGCGGACAGGCTAGAAATGGTGTGGGAATTGCGTTGAGAGAGAGGTTTCAAAAGGCAGTGAGGGATGTTACCTGAATTAGTGTCAGACTCATAGTCATCAGACTCCAACCTAATTATAGGCAGTATTCATAATCTCAGCCTATTGACAGGAAGGAAAAGAGTGTATTCAGACAGCAGTTGTAGGACCTACTAGATAAAGCAGGACAACATGAACTGGTGTTGATAATGACTGACCTGAATGCACATACTGGAACAGACAGAACAGGTTATGAGGACTGCCTGGGTCCACATAGGTGGGGCAACAGGAATAAGGAGGGAGAGGCCATTCTAGATTTCTGTCTGGCAAATGGCTTGATAGTAAGTAGCCAACACATGGTTCAGAAAGAGAGGGAGAGATAGTCACAATATCACATACAAGAGTGGCTGACATACAACTCGGGTAGACTCCCTTGTATTAAAGAAAGGGCAATGGAGTAGAATCAGGGACTGCAAAGTCATCCTTACAGAAACAGTCGGCCCACAGCATAAACCACTGGTTGCCACAATCAGCTGTAAACAGTGGTTACAGAAGGCTCTAAGGTCAACAGAGTACAGGCTGAAAACCTGGAAGTTGACTGGAGAAAAAGCACAATAGTTCAAGGAATTAATCAGGGCTCTAGCTTCAAGAAGAAGAGGAACTAGATGAAATTGAAGAAGAATGGCAGTGCCTTAAAACAGCATCTGTGAGGACTACAGAGCAGATATGCAGCCGATCCAGGTATAGAAATAAGGTACATAAGGAAAGCTGGTGGTGGAATGCAGAAATCCATGAAGTCATCGAATGAAGAAGGAGTGCAGGAAAATGTGGGAGATAGAAAATACTGATCAAGCCAGAAAGGAATACTTGTTGGCTAACAGACTGGCTATGAAGAACAAGGCATCAAAGGGACTCTACCAGCTTCTAGAAAGTGAGTCAGTGGATTGCAAAAAGAAACTATATCAGATTGGAAGGCAAAGACAGAAAGGTAATGAAGATAGTCAGACTGTGTTCATAAGGGATGCCAGCAACAACTTGCTCAACAGTCCACAGGACATCAACAGCAGATGGAAGGAGTACTTCTAGCAACTTCTGAATGAACAAACAAAGCCAAGTCCAAACCAATAAAAATAAAAGAATGAGACCACGATGGTGCACCAAAACACACAATTTTAATATCACATTTAGCGCTTCTGTCCCAGTAAGGTGGATGTCATCAGAATAATTTACTCATATCAACTACAAGTACTTAAACATTAAAAAATCACATGCTCCAAGCCATCACTCCAATCACTGTCAAAATCACAAAATACACCTAAAACACCTACCAAGGTATAATTTAACCCCTTATAGTTCATGAAATGCATTTCTCCTCCTCTGCTACATACATAGGTTTCTGAATGAAGAAAACATCTCATGAGCTGCACTGCCCCAGACACAGCCAAAGATCATAGAAGAGGAAGAGCCCACCATATAAAAAATAAGAACACTAAGGAAAATAGTCAGGGAAAACAGCAGACCCAAATGAGGTTATAGCAAATATGTTAAAGACGCTGTGTGAGATAGGGAAGAAACGGCTGCTGAGGGTAGTCATAGCAGTGTGGAGGGAAAGCTGTATTCCAGATGTCTGAAGAATAAGCATCATACCTCTCAACCTCTTAGATCAAGAAATCTGGACAAAGCTGTGACACCCCTGCACTGGCCTGGTAATCAAGGAGCCTCAATCCTCACCACTGGCAACAGTGAGGGATGTACACAATGGGAGGATAACAAGTGCACACACAGTAAAGCACAATTTCCCTTAAGAGCACACAGAGATCACAGTCAGTCTGGGGCTGGTTTCTGCCTCTTTCTCCAGATCCCCAATAAGATTCCCCACTGGTACAACTATAGGGTTAAGATCTCAGTCGAGTGGTCAAGCCAAAACCTCCAGCACCCTCTCTGTCCAACCAGTGCTTCATGTCCCTGCCCAAGTAGCTGACACACACACACACACACACACACACACACACACACACACACACACACACACATGATTTATATACAAACACACAGACACTCCTGGGGAAGGCTGCCACAGGTTTACTAGCTATGCCCCCCTTCTGCCCAGATTACAAGGTAGATATCACTGTCACCAACCACTACCTATCAGCTACTCTAAGGTCTTTACAAAGGGTGCCCAATCCTACCGTGTAATGTTACTATTATCCAAATTGTAAGTGTGACCAAGAGCAAGGCTATTGAAGGGCCTATACAGTGTCACCAAATACATATGCAAGTACCCTAAGAGCTTAAATATTTCTAAACAAACCAGCCACAATTAAAAGGTTTAAATATATTTAATAATAAATAATAAAAGAACAAGACAATACTCAAACAGAACAGTAACTACAGCATTCAGAATCACAGGAAATATTTTAAAACAACATTTCAGGACAGTCTCAAATAAATACAGAAAACATCTAAACTAATCTTTACTACATTCCTATCTATATCTAAAATATAATATACCCTAAATAACTTACTTACAGAGCAAGGCAAATGCAGATGATGGATGTTTCGAGGTCCAAGACAAGATACAAAATGCACAGTCTTTCTCTGAGAGAGTTCTTAAATTACTATCAAATATTACTGCTGGGTCAACTTGGATGACATTACTCTCTGTCACCTGCCTTCAGTTCCCAGGCTAACAGATACCAACAGAATTTTATCATCTCTGTGTGAGAAGTACGTATCTCTCAGATGTTTGCTTAGAACTGGAAGTCATAAAACAAACACTTTTACATTTGAAACCTAGTAATTATTTCTGTTTCAAGACAATAGGAAAACCTCTAGCTCTAGACATTGTGTCTGCTTGCTGCACTGAAACTGAGATAACACAATCGCAAAACACTACTTTTCAACTTATTTTCTTGAAGTTTTGCAAGTTAACTCTGCATGTTCCAGCTTCTGCTATTAAAGCATACATTTGCACATGTATATAGTTTATATATATTTCTGTTCTTTTCCAGGAGGGTACACTGTGGTTACATTCTTGAAGTTCAGTACATAACATACAGTTCTCTTACATTTGTAAGATAAGCATATGAATCATATTAATATTCACAAATGACAGTGACAGTGTCACAAAAGCCATAAGTAAAAGTGGGACAAAGGCCCAAAAATAGGGACAATTTTTAAATACTGCTCTTACAAACTTAGAAAGTTGATAGAATGACAGCTTTTACATTAGCATGAATTTTCTGAAGGGTATGAAGTCTGAAACTCAAATGTCTGCCTTTATTTTCTAACTTCAATCTTTAATGAGTTGCCACTAATTTGCCAGAAAACCACAACTTTATGAAAAATGGACCAAAAATATGGGGCAAAAATCTGGACATTTTGCAAAAAACTGTACAGTTGAGAAGTATGATAAGCATACTAGTGCTAGTGTCAAAAACAAAGGAGACATTCACAACTGGAGGCAGTATAGAGATATCAAATGTCTGTCACACTGCATGGAAGTACTGGAGAGGAAGACTGATGAATATGCAGAGTCATAGAAAGTAAAGATGGGAGATGAGCAGTTCAGATTCAGATCAAGATGCAGCATAACTGACCCAATGTTTGCAGTAAGACCGGTAGCTGAGAAGAAGCTAGAGATGAGGAAAGAGTCCAGCTAGGCATTCTGAGACTTGGGGAAAGCATATGACAAGGTCCCAAGAAAGGTGATATGGGCAGTCTTGAGGTGGTCTGAAATCCCAGAAACACTGGTAGAATTAGTACTACGTGCAAGGACCCAATGACTCAAGTCTGAACAGTTTTCGATCTCACAGAGGGTTTCCCGATAGGAGATGGTGTGCATCAGGGTTCAGCTCTGAACTCACTGCTGTTTATACTGGTGATGGACTACATCAGCAAACAGGTCAGAGGGGACAGATCAACAAAGCTGTTGTGTGCAGATGATGTGGCATTACAGGTAGACTCTGAGCAAGAACTTAAGCAAAGGATGGGGGAATGGAATGTAAAAACTGGATACATGGGATGAAACTGAGTACAGATAAGACAGTGGTAATGGTGCAAATTGCAAATTGGGGAAGTCAGAAAAAGCTGAGACTTGAAATAGAAAGAAAAATAGTGAAATAGGTTAACAGCTTCAAGTATCTGAAAGGGGTAGTTGAAGAGAAGGGAAGTTTGAAAGTGAAGGTCAAAGCTAAAAATCAGAGGTGTTGCAGCCAACTGGCACAGAGTGTCAGGTGTAGTATATGACAGAAGAATGCCAGAGAAGCTGAAAGGTAGGATGTACAAAACAGCTGTACAACCAGTACTACTGTATGGTACAGAAACCTGGGCAGAAAAGGTAGAGCAGCTGAGGAAGCTAAAGATGATGGACATGAACTGCCTGAGTTGGGTGGTAGGATGCACACTGTGGGACAAACAAAGAAATGAGGACATACGCGCTGAAGCCAAAGTGGCTCCAATTGCAGAAAAGGCCAAAGAGAACAGATTATGGTGGTTTGGGCATGTGCAGAAAAGCAGAAGACAATCTGGTGAAGAAAATTTGGAATGACAGGAAGAAAGCAAGAGGAAACAAGGGTATCTAGCAAAGAGGTGGATGGATTGTGTGAAAGAGATGCTGTGACAGTCAGGCATGAGGGTTGAAGAAGACAGGAAAGTAGCATTGAATAGAGAGAGAGAGATAGCGATAGTTGACATGACACCCTGACCCCATGTAGAAAATGGGGAAAAGGGGGTTGATGATGATGAATTGTCTGTGACGAATACAGGATAACTGTTGTTACAAACACACAACATGAAATATAGAGGATTATGATGGGTTGCTGATCCTGTCTTATTATATGTTACAGACATGGATGCCAAGAAATTAATCTTGGCATCCATATCAAGAACACATAACTGTAGGTTAAGATCGGAAACCCGATCATACATCTTTGTAGTGCACAGAGTTTTATCTGCTCCGTGTACTACAAGTTATAGCATAAAAGAAAAAAGCTGAAAATCATGCTGGCTTTCAAACCAGTAAAACACTTCGCAAGCACTGTCAGAAAGGCAGGGAAATGCAGTCCCTTAGGTATACACTCACCTTTCATACCACTCAGCTGTCCAGCTTTTTGCAGAACATCCATATTATTGCTTCATATTTTTGGTCTATTCAATCTGAGGATTGAAGTCACTAAATAATAACATCCATCTAATTTTCAGACTTTGTATCCTTTAGAAAATGTAGACAAATGCACTTCCTGTTATACAAGCTACATTTTATAAGAGGATGTTAGGGACACCTTACCTGTATGGACATCAAGCAGAAGCAAATCTTTTGATGTCTTTCCATTTCACTGTTGCAATATTCTTAACATGAGGGATTCTCCTGCAAAGGGTGGCCTAATGCCATTAGGTTGTTACTGATACCCCATACATCACACGTATGCTCCCCATGCAAGGAGTAGGGCAAAAAGGTGACGTCCAATCCTCAAAACTTCTTTGCCGCCAGTCCAAACACCATTTTTTGATCGTCAGTCTGACCGCCTGAGTCATTGCTTGTTACCTAGCCTTTCAGATAAGTGCCCCATTGGGGTTTTTGACTTAACCTTTTTGCTTTTAGCATCTGTGTTGTTGTGGGGTTTCATGCCATCCAAAAGGGTAAGTGCCAGTGTGGGAGACAGATTCGCCATAAAGACCATCACGAGCAATGCCTGTTTTGTTTAGGAGCTTCTCACAGCCATATGTCCTGTATAATTTGTTAGGCTTTTGTTCCAAAGAATTTACATAGATGTCTTTCCTCTCTCTCCATTTATCTTAAAAAACAGTGTCTAAATCTCTTAGTGAAAGACGCTATGGAAGGTACTTCCTGGCCTGAGGGTCAGCCGTCTTCGAAGAAGAAGGCCAAAAAAGTCAGGTCAGATTCTTTGGATGTGCCTCCTCCACTGGACGTTTCTTTTGAGGCTGGTGAAAGCCTAAAGGATCATATGGTTTCTCAGCTGGATTCCTCTCCCATGGCCAGTTCGGAGGCCAGCATGGATCTGGGCACTCGTACTTCCTTGGACTCCTTGCAGACATCCGCTTCGGACTCTCAGGGGGAACCACAGTTGATTATCATCAAAGGTCCTGGGGGGGGGGGTTCCTCAGATACTGGTTAGGGAGGAAGTCCCAAATAAGGTTATTGAGTGTAGGCTGGTGTAAGAGCTTTCTTCTTTCATTAGGTGAATGCCCCTTTAAAAAAGAAACAGAAGACAAAAAATATCACTTCTACTCTCAAGGACCCTCAAAGTGAATGGCAAAATTTTACACAGGGGTTGTCCAATGCTCTTTGGCCTTGAAGCCTCCTCAGGGGGTCTCTGTCCGACATCCTCCTTGGTCTTCTACCCCCCACCAAAATGTCTAGGGATCAGGATTCCTCTGAAGAGGAAGAGGAGTCTGATGAGGAATACTTGGCCTATTCTACCCAGATTCCTTCCCAACTGGAATACAGTTCTGAGGAAGAGGAGTCTGCTAGTCCTGAATCTCCTTTTGAGGAGATTTCCTTTGGGGATACCATTGCCAGGATGATGGATTTCTTTAAATGGGATTGTTCCCATATTTCTGAAGTGCAGAGAAGGTATTATGTGCTCCTTCAAATGGAATGTCCTAGACCCTCTTCTGTTCCTCCTGTTTTGGCTGGTATATTGGATGCCTTTTCGTCTGCATCTCAGGCCCCAGACTCTCAGTCCCCTACTCCTAAAAAAGGATAGGTTTTATAAAGTGCCTGATGACTGCAAATTCCCTTTTTCAGTGCCTTCTTCCCCTGGCCTTGATTTCAGCCAAGGAATTTATAAGGGCTCTGGGATTCATAGCATCCACCATCCCTACATTTCCCTTCACCAGAATGCACATGAGAAAGCTTCAGTGGTATCCAAAGTCAATTTGGCTTCAGCATGCTCATCCTCTAGAGTTTCCAATTCCTCTTCTTCCATGTCACAAGTTGGAATTTTAGTAGTGGATTCACCAACTGACTTTGAATCCAGGTCTTCCCTTTCAACCCCACCCCCTTCCCTCTCAGAAGCTGTTCACAGACCCTTCAGATTGGGGTTGGGGAGCTTCCTTCAGAAGTCTAAAGGTTCAAAACCTTTGGTCTCCTCAGCAGAAGAAAGAGCACATAAATATCAAAGAGATGCAAGCTCTTCTCTTGGCACTCACTGCTTTTCATCCTCTATTTTCTCCAGGGCCCCTAAAGATCTTTACAGACAGCACCACTGTGATGTGGTACATCAACAAACAGTGGCGGGATCAAGGTCCTATCTTCTTTGTAGATTGGCACTCCAGGGTTCGGAGTTAGTGATTCAATACCAAGTCACACTTCGAGAAGTGTATCATTCCTTCAAGTCAGAAAATACTACCTATATATGCACGAAAAAATATTCTCATTAGTGATTTTACTAAATATGTACCCAATTCAGGTCAGATAACTTATTTAGGTATAATACTATCTAAAGATATTAAATCTATTATATATAATAACTATAATACCTGTTTTCTTAATATACAAAATCTTTTTAATACCTGGAATAATATGTTTTTTACTATGGAGGAGAGACTTACAATTATTAAAATGATAATATTCCCCAAGATTTTATACTTAATACAATCAATAATACTTTCACCTACAAAAATAATTATCAAGAAACTGAATACACTAATGTTAAATTTCTTATGGGCACCTAATAGACCTAGGATTGCATTAAAGAAACATACATCTTTATTAATAGATCAGTCATATATCGCAAAATGGAAAGATTATTGGGAGCTAATTAGTATGCACTTCATGAAAATCTCCTTAACACATAAAAATATGATTGTAAATAACTCCATGTTGTGGTTGCTAAAGGAATTTTGTACTTCACCTATTACACCTAAACATATGGTTTGTTACCCATTAAATATTATTATTAGTTATCGTAACTTTATATTCATGCACCCTAAGTATAGGGAATGGAATTTTATTGTATTCCCTATAATGTATACTCAGGGTATGCTTATGTCATCTACTTCTGAAGGAGCTCATTTAGCTATAGATAATGATCTAAAGTACTGGTATCAGCTGATATCTGATAATAAAGTTAAAAATCTAGATTTCTTAAAACAAGAATTTGATCTAAGAGAAACTTGCTGGTTAGAGGTTCAGATCTTTAGACAACATCTCATTGATAGAATAGATCTAATGTCTATAATAGTTAAAGAATCTATTCCAAAACTGATTGATTACTTGATATTAAATTTACAGCATAAAGTTTCTGATAAAGGTAAACTTTCATATATACATAAAATTATCAGACAAGAAACTTTTACAGTGTAGATTCATACTGGAATTATTTCACCTCTATTAATGGGGACCCACCAACTCAACAAGATAAACAATATATATTGGAATCTGCTTATAGAACTACATCTTCCATTGTCTGGAGACTTTATACATGGAAATTTTTACATAGATTTTTTATACACCTTTGATGATGAATAAAATAAATAATAAAGATAATCTATGTAAGAGATGTAATGTAGAAATTAATGCTGACTGGGCTCATATGTTTTATGACTGTATGAAGTTGAAAGAATACTGGAAGCCAATTAATGAATTTTTGCAGGCTCGTTTTGCAGATAATTCCGTTATTTCTAAGTCTCGTATATTATGCGACACACCTGTACCTCAATGTGTTAAAAGATTAAGCTTCCCTTGTTATGGTCTATCCTAGCAGTGGCCAGGAAAATAATAACTAGAAATTGGATTTCAGATACACCTCCTTCGCTCAATGAATTTAAAATGTTATGAATATAATGTGCCATATGGAAATAAGCACAGTTAGAATGAGAACAACTAGAAAAACATCATATTATATTGTATGGGATAATTTACAAAATTTGTTAAAAAAATTCTAATTTCAATAGCACGGTATTTTAGTTTAATTAATTGATCTGATTGTAGTGGATGTCTTTGTAAATACTTTAGTTGTTTTGTTGAATATTATAATAATACCTATTTTTAATTACTTGTATAAAATTGTTATGATATTTCTCTTATATGTTAAAACAATAAACCTGTTTTGAAAAAAAAGAATTTGGTGGCAGACTCCCTGAGCAGGTCCATAACACAATCTCATGAGTGAATGCTTCACAGGAATGTGTTTCTGCACATTATCCACCAGTGGGGTATTCCTCAAGTACATCTCTTTGCCTCCCCTCTGAACAGACAGCTTCCTAATTTTTGTGCCAGGACTCCATGTCCTTTGGCCTGGAAGGTGGACACCCTATCATTTCATGGAAGTGGATTTTTCTTTATGCCTTCCCTCCCCTTCCTCTCATTCCAAAAGTCCTGTGCAAGATAATACTGGAAGCTCCTAAAATTTTGCTGATGACTCCCTTTTGGCCCAAACAGCACTGGTTCCCTCTTCTTCTGCATCTAGCCAAGGGCAGTCATCGCAAGTTACCTCACAGGGTGGATCTTCTCACACAAGACAAGGGATCTCTCATCCATCCCCACCTGTCCACTCTTCAACTGACACTGTGGGTGACAGAATTTTGATTCCCTATAGGCACTAGAATTTTGATTCCCTATAGGCACCCTTTTTGCTGAAGACATGCTTCGGATTCTGCAGGCCGGAAGCCTCACTACTAGGAAATCCTGCTTGTCTAAATGAAAGAGTTTTTCTGTTTGGTGTCTTTCTTGTAACCTGGACTGACTTACTGTGGATGTTTCTTTGGTTCTTTCTTATTTGTGTTAATTGCTCAATGCTGGGTTGGCATATTCTTCTATTAAAGCCCACCTCTCAGCTATTTCTGCTTGTCTGCCTTTAAGACCTCCTTTGGCCTCTAGGTCCGAAGTTAGACAATTTCTTAAAGGTGTTCTTCATACTAGACCTCCCACAAAGCCTGCTTCTCTGTTTCTCCTTCCTGGGAACTTAATTTTGTTATAGAAAAATTGACTCTGGCTCCTTTTGAGCCTGCAGCGTCAACTTTTTTACAGCATTGTTCCTGGAAGACTGCTCTTTTGTTGGCCCTTACGTCTGCCAAATGGATGTCTGAGCTGCAAGCCCTTATGGTTATTCCTTCTTCTTTAGTTTTTCATAAGGGCATTGTGTCTGTTCATGCCAATCCTTTTATGTCTAAGGTGGTGAATGAGTTGTCTCTTAATCAGTCTATTAATTTGCCCACCCTTTTCCCTTCTCTGCAATCTGCTAGTGAGAAGGTGTTGCACACTTTGGATGTGCACAGACAACTCAAATTTTATTTGGACAAAACTAAAGATTTCAGAAAATCTGATCAGCTTTTTGTTTCCTTTCATCTTAGATCATTGGGTCTGAGAGTTTCCAAGCAGACTATTTCCTCCTGCATTTCTAAAGCCATTTCTTTTTGTTATTTTTATCATGGTAAGAGCCTTCCTTCTGTGGTTAAGGCTCACTCTGCTAGGGATGTGGCTTCATCTGGTGCTTTTTTCAAGGGTTTGGATACTAATTATATCCTTGAGGCAGCAACCTGGTCTTTGGTACATACCTTTACCAAGCAATACAAGTTAGATGTCATCTCCAGGGCTAGAGCTGATTTTGACAGGGTATTTCTTCATGGATTCCTAGAAGGCTCTGTTGACCCTTCCTCCCTGTCTTCTTCCCAAGCTTTTGCATTTTCTCTCATATCAAGAATACTGCAACAGTGAAATGGAAGGACACAGTACAGTTGTGTACAATCTTACCATAACAGTAGATGTCCTCCTCTTCACTGTTACAGTATTCACTCCCTCCCTCCTCCCACCTTTTTTGTCCCTATGGATGTGTATGTTACCCTCTGATATCCTTAGGCTGGGTTACTCCTGGGAGTCTCAGTTGTGAGGATGATATGTTCAGATGTCACCTTTATGCCCTATACCTTCCGCAGGGAGCATACATGTAAAGTATGTCATATAAAAAAACAACTCAAAGGCTTTGGTATATTGACTGGATGTCGGACCACCCTTGGCAGAGGATCCCTGATGTTAAGAATACTGCAATAGTAAAGAGAAGGACATTTACTGCTATAGTAAGATTTTACAAAAGTGTACTTCCTGCTGCTATCCTTTGCTGGACAGTACTGGCAGATTTTACTGCCTAGCATGAGATCTGACCTTAACAACTTCAGCAGGGGATACTTAAAATTTGTTAAGATCGGGTCATGCCACTTTAGTGATTAACTGGCTTGCCTTTTTCCAACTATCAGAGTGTAATCACCACGCTCCATGCACTACAAACATATTATGCATAAGTACCTTCTATGAGAACAGCTTTCAGTTTAAGACGTGAAAAGTAATGAAAATTGGTCACAATCTTCAGCAAAACATTTCCACCTCTACCTCCCTGTTAGGCTTCACTCATTTAATTCCACAAAGCTATTAACTCTGACAAGAGTAGGAAAAAAAACATGTTAAAGGTCCAGACACACAAAAGCTGCAATTAAAGCAACTTAATTGAAGATTAATTAAATTAACACTTCTCCTTGTTTTTTTCTTTTAATCTAAATGACATTTTCACAGTTTTAGTGCTTTTAGGCAAAGAAACGGAGATTTTTATTTCTTGCTTAACTGGTCTGCTAAATGACTCTTTGCTGCTGAACAAAGGACATGGATAATTTCTTAGAATGAAATAGCACTCTTGTGCTTCTCATCTCAAGATGCAGTCTCTTCTCTGAAATAAGTTCAGTGGGTTTAGCAGCATCCCCAACAGTTATCAATGACACCTGATGAGAAATACGGTTCCATATTTATTTTTACGTTATGTTTTCACATTTAACTAAGTAATTACACTGATCCTTGGACCTTTTTCAGGCATAACCCAAGCCATGTAGGCATAAAAGAAATCACGCCAAATCCATGTTAGTAAACATAAGTAATAAATAATAATCAGGCATACAGCAACGTTTGTGCAGCACAGATACAGAGCAGTAAACACAGGCAATGATTAGCATAAGGACTTTAAAAAGTAATATACAAATCATGTGTAAGTAACAGTTAACACAATGAATGACATCCTTAAATGGTGTAAAATGTCAGAAAGAGAGGGGAGTTTTAGCAAGAAAAGTAGAGCAGAGATAAATGTTCAAATTTCCACTACATGCAGTGCTGACTGCAGATACATTCCATTTAGTGGTGCAGCTTATCTATTAGAAGGGCAATCACACAGAGAGACGCTACTGTTTTTATTCTTTCTCAAAACAGTAACATAAATACCTTTTCAGAGTACATTTTTAAGGGACTTACTGAAGACCTCAAGGGTGATGCTGCTCCTGATGTCTGTAGGGATTTTGTCCCAGCTTTCTGGTACTGATTTTGTCCCAGCTTTCTGGTACTGATTTGGCACATGACTTTTCTGAGAGTATATGACAGAATATTTTTGCCAAAAAGACAGGCAGGCAGACAGAAATGTTCATTTAACAAACTGAGTGTCAAGGTGTATACATAAGGAAGAGAGCTCTACCTCCCACAGTCAGACAGTTTATGTACTGACTGCCAAGCTGTGGTACTCATACAGTGGGGGCACAGAAGAAGAAAACAAAGCCTTTTATTTTCTGTGTTTTGCAATATGTTGTAAACTCTGGGAGAACTGCAGGGTAATAACTGGGAGGGGACACTCCAGACAAAGTAGCAGTACACCGATAGCAATGACTTGTCTAGGCTCCCTTGTTTATAGAATCACAGGAACTACAAAGCAAGCAAGTCTGAAGAGATCTGCTTTGCCAAATATCACTGCCAAGATAGATCCCACAACCACCACTACCAGGAGGGCAAAGTATGACAGGTAGGGGATGAACTTGTGAATACTAAGCCAGCTGTCAAGGTTTTTCTTGGGGGAAGCAAATGTGTACTCTGCTTGATGTTCACAGGTTCACAGGTAAGTACTAGGCTATCTGCCCAAGGGCATTTATAAGCCTAGCCAGAATGTGTTGGCTTTCGCCACCTCCTTAGATTAGTTCTCTGTGCCTCTGTCCAGCAGAGCCATTAGTTCCCTGCGCCACTGTCCAGCAGAGCCACTGCAGTGATCCCCGGGGTAAATTTTCTGTTTCCCATCCACCCGTCAAGGTTTCTCTTGAAGAGTGTTAGTGAGAGGGTCTCTGCCTGATGTATAATGGAATCCTGTTCCAAAGCATGGGGAGTCTCTGGGATAGGAATCCCTCCAGCATGACCTATTTATCATTGTGGTGAGGTTTATACCTCTAGAGCGTGTGGCTCTCCGGGATTTGTTTTTTTTTTTTAAGGTGGAGCATGTCCATCAATTCTGGGTTGGAAATGGCCTTGTATGTCAGGCAGAGATCACCTCTGAGTAAGCGGTATGCAACCGAGTACAGCTGGAGTTTCTTGATTCGGGCTGCATAGGGTATCTGTTTGAGGCCAATAATCCTCTTGCTGAGGTACTTTTGTGGTCTTTCCAGCTGTTGCAGGTGTCTTGTAAGGTACATCCCAAATGGGGCGTTGTATTCTATGATGGGTCTAATGAGTGATGAGTAGAGAGGCACAATAACCTCTTTGGTTCTAGATGTGAATCCTTTTGTGATTAGGTGGGCCACATAGAAGGATTTTCTAACCACCTTGGCAATATGATTATCAAAGGAGAGATTACTATCTACTTGGGTCCCCAGATCGCTTATTACATTTTCTGTATTTAGGGGACTACCACCTATGTGGTAGTTCGCGGGTACTTTGTTTTTTCCAAAGGGGATGACTATGCACTTTTTGGCATTTAGCTTGAGGCCATGATTTTGACACCAGGTATCCGTCTCAGTGAGATCCATCTGGAGGGTGCCTGTATCAGTCGGAGAATCAATTATGGCCCCTAGTTTGCAGTCGTCTGCGAACTTGGTCAGCTATAGTCCTCCTATGCTTGCCTGTACCTCTGAGAAGTATATACCGAACAGGAGAGGGTCCTAGGACTGAGCCCTGGGGGACGCCACTTGTAACCAGTTTAGAGTTGGACGTAGAGCCTGCAACTCTCACCATGTGGGTTCTATCCATGAGCCAGTTGGCAACTCATCTCGTGACGTAGGGGTTTAAGTTCAAGCTGGTGAGCTTGTCTATAATACTAGAATGGGGAATGGTGTCAAAAGCCTTTGCAAGGTCTACGTAGGCTGTGTGGACCTCCTTTCTCTCACCTAATGCCTTGGTAACCGTCTCAAAGAAGTCCACCTGGTTTAGAAGGCATGATCTGCCCTTAACAAAGGGTCCAAGGTTTGGAGGTTCCCAATGTCTCTATTAATGAGTTTCATGACGATGCATTCCATAGCCTTGCAGACCAGGCTAGTCAGGCTTATAGGACGATAGTTCCCGGGGTCCGTTGTAGCTCCACCTTTGTGAAGCAGGATAACTGTTGCTGTGCACCGCTCTGTGGGTACGTAGCCTGTAGAGAGGCTGAGTTTGAACAGTGTGTTTAGGTGAGGGGTTAGTTCATTTTGGAGCTCTTGTAAGACGTAGCCTGGGACACCGTCCGGTCCCATTGAAGCTGTGTTTTTGGCTTTGGAAAGGGCTGTTTTAACCCGTGAGTCGGTGACTGACGGGGCCCTACATTCTTCTGGTATGGTTATGGGCCCTTTAGGGGGTGAGAAGGGGGTGAAGTTTGCACTAAACCTGTCTGCCAGAATGTTGGCAATATCAGTCAGTTCAGTGTATTTTGTGCCATTCTGCCAGGGGCGGCCCGTGCTATTGGACTGCCGGACTGCAGCCCCCTCAACTATAAAATAAAGAAATAAAAAGAAAAAAAAATTAGTCCGGACTGCTGCTGAGACAGTCTGGAGCATGTGCAGATTGTCTCAGCAGCAGTCCTGACTGGGAAACATGAAGAACAGCTCCCAGAAGTCTATGCAGTTTTAAACTGCATAGACTGTCCTGGAACTCGCTGGGAAAACGCATCGGGGTCAGACTGCAACGTCAGCAGTCTGGATCGTCGGGGGAAGATCTCACGATGGGCAGGGTCTGGATTGGAGTTTGCTGCAGTCTCGTCTGGCGGAGTCTGGTGTGGATTTGCACGGGTTTCGTAGCTTACTCAGGATTTATGGTGGTTTGCTACAGGGATTTAGAAGATCTACTGCAGGTAAGTGTGTGGACAGGGATTTGGTAGAGGAGGTGTGTGTCTGGACAGGGATTTGGTAGAGGAGGTGTGTGTGTGGACAGGGATTTGGTAGAGGAGGTGTGTGTGGACAGGGATTTGGTAGAGGAGGTGTGTGTGTGTGTGTGTGTGTGTGTGTGTGTGTGTGTGTGTGTGTGTGTGTGTTAGAGAAAACGCCCCAGGTGCAATATACTGGTGGTTAGACTCATGGTGGTGTGGTAGGCAATACCTCAGGCTTGAACCCTGTACCTTGTATGCAGGTGTTAAAGACCTGAATTCCCTACTCACCACCATTTGTAAAAAAATTGCAGATTTTTGCCTCATATTTGATCTGATCTGTTCCTCATAATATCTGTGGTTTGTAAATGTTGCAATGCTTGATATTTGATGGTGCAGTGGTAGCATTGTTGCCTCATAGCTGCAGGTTATCAGGCTTGATTCTTGGCTGGGGTGCCATCTTTGTGGAGTTTGTATCTTCTCCCTGTGTTTGTGTGGGTTTGCTTTTGTGTCCTCCCATGTTACAAAGACATGTCTGCATTATTTCTTCCTGGGCCTTTGCTGAAAATTGTTTTTTTGTTCCAAGTCAGACTGTCCTGATTAACAAATGTTAAATAAAATTGACAGGCATTTCAGACTTCAGGTTTCTGAATGTTTAGTTCCTTACATATTTGATGGTGCAGTGGCAGTATTGTTGCCTCACAGCTATAGGTATTCTGGTTTGATTCTTGGCTGGGGTGCTTTCTGTGTGGAGTCTGAATCTTATCTCTGTGTTTGTGTGGATTTGCTCTGGTGTCCTGCCATTTTACAAAGACATGTGTCTACAGTATTTCTCCCTGGGCCTCTGCTGAAAATTGTTTTTGTTCCATCAGAAGTAAAACTGGCAGGCATTTGAATTTCAGACTTCATATTCTTCAGAAAATACATAGTAAAACAACTTTTTATTCTAGCAATAAATATATAATAACACAACCTTTTATTATAGCAATTTTCTAAGTTTATAAGATGACTATTTGAAATTTGTCCTTATTTTTGGGACTGTATTACCCTGTTATTGGCTTTGTCCAGGTTTTTTGTGCTAAGGTTGACAGCTATGGCAAGAACTGAATTCACTGAATATGTTTGAGGGCTGTAGTCCCTCATTACTGGGTTTGTCCAGGTGTTTTGTGCTAAGAGGTTGACAACTATGGTGAGAACTGAATTCATTAAATGATAGCCATTTAAGTTTCAGTCTTCCTCTCTTTCTCAAAGCAGCTGATTTGGCATAGTGATATGTTGCTCTGACTGTTTTGCACAGGGACCTTGGCAGTAAAATGTATGGTGGTAACACAGCATTTTTCTTTCACAAAGCAGGTGATTTGGCATAGTGGTATGTTGTTCTGACTCTTTTGCAGAGGGACCTTGGCAGTAAAATGTATGGTGGTAACACAGCATTTTATTCTAGCAGCTTTCCAAGATTATACAAGTAATGTTTAATGTGTCCCTGGTTTTTGCCCTTTTGACCCACCCCAATAAATTTGGCTTTTTCCAGATTTCTTGTGCTGCGAAGTTGAGATGCAGTTGAGTATTGAGTAGATTTTACAAGGAGCTGAGAGCTGCAGGGGAAAAGAAGTTTAGTGCTGATAATGCTAAGTCAGCTTGCATTGCTAATAGCACAACAGGTTGTGTACTTGCTTTTGATGCAGAAGGTTGTTGGTTCTACTCCCATAAGGGGTGAATGCTGCCGTACTGAAAGTTAAGATACTAACTATGAGCCTGTTATCAGTTTGCCATCCATTTCCTATTGCAATATTACTAGCTTATTTTTAATGTAATTTAGGCAATTTATTCCTCAGGGGCATCAGACACTTTATTTTTCGATGAAACCATGAAATATAAAGGTGATTGCTAGCAGCAACCTCTTCATTACAGATTTATTTAACGTGGAATTATTCAGATGACTTTTTTACTACTTCAGAGATTGTGCATATTTACTGATAATGGTGGACTGTAGAATTGTGCATATTTACTGATAATAGTGGACTGTAGAAGTTTGAGTAGACTTTTATGATGGAAATGTTCTGAATTGGGCAGTTTTGTCAGTGGTGCATGTGTTTTGTTTCATTGTTTACTGGAAAAATGTTCAAAGCAATAGGAAGGTGTATCAAAGAGCACATGTATGTTTCATATGCAAAGGGCCTATGATTTGAAAACAGCCCAGAATTAATCTTTATCTGCCACGGGTAAAATGTATTTTCTTTGAATGTGGGTTTCAATGTTGTTTCAATGGATGTGAGTTTCAATGGCAGAGAAGTTTTAATTCCAAGTTTGTTTAGCAGATGTCTTAGTGTTTGTGCTGTAAAATGCAAAATAAAACTTTCAAATGAAGTTCAAATCATCATAGAAGTAAATCAGTATGCACATTAGTGTTTATGGTAAATGGAATGGCTGCAGGGGGAGGCTCCATTTGACCATGGTTTTGTGAGGGGGAAGGGCAGCAAACTCAAAGACAGCCCCAGCTGAACTATACCTCCCAACTGTCCAGATTTTCAAAGAATGAATAGATTTTTTGCTTCTTATTTTTGGTTTGTTCCTCATAAAATTTGTGGTTTTCTGGCAAATCATTTAGGAATTAAGTCACTAAATAATGACACACTGAGTTTCAGACTTCATAACCTTCAGAAAAATGCATGCTAAAGTAAGACCTGTTCTATCAACTGTCTCAGTTTATACAAGAGCAATTTTTAGTACTGTTTATATGTTCCCCCAATATATTTGGCCTTGTCCAGATTTATTGCACTAACAGGTTGAGAGGTACATGCAAATAAATTGCTTTATAGAATTAGGCATAGCCAAACCTCTCAACTGTCTCTGATTTTGGCTTAAAATGTTGCTCTTCCCCTAATGATCCCTCCGCAAAATACCAATTTTGGAAGAAAACATGGAGGGTTTATAATTAAGAAATAACTGTAATAATCAGTTAGATTACTTTTATTTCAGAAATGCATGTAGATTCTTTTATTTTGTCAGCTGCTCAAGTTAGAAGTACTAATATTAAAGTATCCCTTCTTTGACAGGTTCCCAGCTGTACTGTGTTGCTATTTTATATTTTTACATCACATTTTTGGTCCATTTTTCATAAAATTGTGTTTTTTTGGCAAATTAGTGACAAATCATTAAAGACTGAAGTTAGAAAATAATGACAGACATTTGAGTTTCGGATTTTATACCATTCAGAAAATTCATACTAATGCAAGACCTCTATTATCTTTCTAAGTTTATAAGAGCAATATTTTAAACATTGTCCTTATTTTTGGGCCTTTGTCCCATTTCTTTGTATGGCTTTGTCCAGATTTCTTGCTCTGAGGTTGAGAGGTATGACAAATGTGTCAGGGCCATCACAAGTCAGCCAGAGACATTTCAAACTGTGACATACTTGTTGCACCCCACTCCCCCATGTAGTGACTCTGGATGTGTCGAAGCAAGGCAAAGAGTAGTTATGCAGTGTAAATCTGCAGAGTATCCCCCCCATTCAAGGTAGACACAAGTACTAAAGTGGCTTTTCATCTGTCCTTGATTTTTACAGAATGGTCTGGTTTCTGTCATATTTTTTGTACTGTTGATTTATGCTTATTACTCAAAGTGCCTGTTGCTCTGTGTTTAAGTAGCAATACTTTAATGACCATTAGGTAAGCTTGGCTGAGATTGCAAGATGCAAGTAAGCTTTAATCAGCATACTGTTAAAGAATTGCCAACATTGAAAGTCTTTCTGTTGCCATGTAGAGAATACTTAACTAGATAATGTATAAGCCTTGGGTATTGAAATGCATGTGCCAGTATTTGTAATAAAGGACAGGATTACATTATTTTAAGAGTCTCATTACACTTGGAGACTTCCAGTCACCTCTACAGGCTTTACCCGTAAACAGAATGCCAATTGTGTGGTCCATAACCTGTACAGTAATCCTTTTAGTGTGGTCCATAACCTGTACAGTAATCCTTTTAAGCAATGTATCTTGAGCTTATTTCTTGTTTGCTTTTCATTTTTTACTTTGATCATGTTTTCCCCATGAAACAAGTAGATGTCAGGCAGCAGGTCTTTTTTTTTTTGGATAAGGAACATTTTTACAAGTGGGAGCATCAGAGATTTCTACTTTCAGCATGCTACTTGGTACTTTAATAAAGCTGAATATAAATTATAATTAGAACTGCAGTGCAAGAAGTGGTTTGAGTTGAGTGCTGCTTGTTTTTCTTATACTTGATTTTGACTGGCATTCCATTAATGTATTTAAAAAAAAGTATTTTTTTTTTCATGCCTCACAACCTTTTTTTTTCCATCTAGATATTAAGCTGTCATGCAGCCAATGCATTGAAATATTTGTATTCTTCTACACTTCATTTTGTCTTGACTGGACTCTCATAATGACAGTTTGGTACTCAGGGCAATATATTTAGTTTTTGGGGTTTTGAGCATAGCTCCTCCCATTTCTAGTTGGCCACACCCCTTCCCATTGACCCCACCCATTCAGCTGTCTCCTGCAGCCCCCCTTTGATTTGAAGTCACCAGCCGCCACTGCATTCTGCACTAACTCAGAGCAGATCTGAGAGTTTCCACTTAGGTTCTTGACATAGCTAAAGAACGCTTTGTGGTTATCTTTGGAGTCATTGGCAATTATTCTTTCGAAACTAGCCTTGGATGATTTAATGAGGGATCGTAGTTTCTTGCTGATACTGATCAGGGATGTCTTTCCTTATTGGGATTTTACTCTTTTCTGTACTAGTTTCCTCCTTCTGTTGTATAGCTTGTTTATGGCAGGGGTCCACAAACTTGTTTCCTTTTCTTGGAGGAGTGAGTCTTGGTTTTACTTGGGATAGCACGATCCATGCATTCCTGCAGATGCTTATAGAGTGCCTTTGTAAAGGTTTCAGCAGCTTGGACAGCACTGTCCTTTAGCATGGGGGCTGTGAACCTTTCCACCTCGGTCTTAAGTAATGTGAAGTTTGCTTTTGAAAAGTTTTTCATGGTGGTTTCCTTGATTGGGGTGGGGGCGGAATGTGGATATCCAGAGTGACTAGTCTATGGTCTGATCTAACCAGCGAGGGGTTGACCTCCAGTGTGGAACACCGGTCACCCATGTTGGTGATGACCAGGTCCAATATGTTGTTCCCTCTGGTGGGGGTGATGACCAGTTGATCCAGGACATTCGAGTTTATATATTCTAGGAAGCGTTGGGCAAGGGAGTTAGTACTTGAGTAGTTCTCCCAGTTTATGTTTGAGTAATTGAAATCACACAGTATTAGGGTGTTTGGTAGGAACTTCATATTTCCCAGCGCCTCCAGAAATGCGGAATGGGGGTCCTGGGCCATGGTGGGTGATCTGTAGCAAGCTACAATTTGGATTGCAGTTTTTGCCCATTGTTAGTTGCACATGGATGATCTCTGATGCATTGTGCTGTGCCACTAACCTGGAGGTGTGGGTATCCTTGACGAATATGGATGCACCCCCGCCTTTTGTGTTCCGGTCCTGGTTCTGTGGCTGAAAGGTATGGTATGAGTTATAGCCTAGTAGTGCTGGGGTGCTCTCAGGAGCCTGAAACCAGGTTTCTGTTACTGCACAGATGTTGATGTTCTCCATACTGAGGAGTGCCTCAAGTGCGTGCATTTTGAGGTTTACACTTCTGGCATTGAGTAGCATTACCCTCAGTTTTTGGTTACTTGTGCTATTTATGGTGGTGGGTTTGTCTTTTGAGCCTTGCCTAAAAAAGGCACTATGGGGGCGGCAAGAGCCTTGGCCAGTATTCGAAAGCCTAAGGGTGACAGGTGCAAGCCATCTCTTCCGAAGCAATGTGGCTTGTCGAGCATGTCATCCCAGGTGGACAGATACTGGATCCCCTTTGAATGACACCAGAAACTTAGACAATTGTTGAAATTGATCATTTTTTCTTTATACTGTGGCATCATTCTTTGTGAGGGCAGGATGCTAATCAGGGTCAGGGTCACACCAGGCTGGGCTACATGATCAGAGAGCTCTTCCATGTCTCTTTTCATGTAGTCTAGGGAGGTACGTCTCAGATCATTCACACCAACATGGACAATGACAGAGTTGTATTTGTACTTGTTCTGGAATGTCCTGAGTGCTTGTTTTATGTGGTGGATCCTGGCACCCGACAGGCAGCTAACTGTAACCTTCTCCTTGTCCAGCCTAGTTAGTGGGACATCAGTGTGCCTGACTATAGAGTCGCCTATTACTAGTGTGTTAGGTATGTTATTTTGCATTAAGGGCTGTGACTGCGTGGCACACTGATTATGTGAAGTATGTGTTTCATGGTTGGTGATGGGGTGTGGAGGTTGCTTGGATGTCTGCTTTGGAGGTCTCTGTTGCTTTTGCAGATTTTTATTTAGAGCCTCCGAGTATGTTTTCATGTATTCATGTGTGTTATTTGCCGGTGTTGGTTTATTAGATCTATGTAAGACTGGTGATGTGTTGCAAGTATTACCCTTCTCCTCTTGACTGTCAGTTCCAGTGTTGGGTTGAGAGAGCTTTACCTCCAGTTTGGCTGTATAATTGCATCTCTCGCATATATTAGTGTTTGGTGGTAGGAGGAGAGGGTTGTCTGTGTACATCAGGCAGTTGTAACATTGCCTCAAAATGCCCAGATTCACCAGTTGGACTAGAGAGTACACCGGAAACTGCCCTTTGGACATGCCTGAATAGGTAGAGTAAGCTGTTTTTCTGATTGGCTGGTGGGGACGAATAGAGAGCCATGTCCTTCTGGACAGTATAGGGGGGGTCTAGTGCTAGAGTTAATTAGTGCTTGCTATGAGTTTTAAGCAAGTGCTTGACTGTGAAATGAATGGTTTGAGTGCTAAAGTTGAAGGTTTGTCTAGTTCCAAGGAAAAATTGAAGAGTACACTTCGTGGAGCCGAGAATAGTTTAACTCTAGCTAAACGTCGCTGCCTGGTGCACAAAACCGCACAAATGTGGTTTTTATAGCAGGGAAGTGAAAGAGATAGAAATTAGCCCAAAATGGCTGATAAACTACTAACTTCTAGGCTGAAACCACTCCTCCAGGGACAGATAGGCTGCTCAAAGCTCCCCTCTCTCACAGGTGAACACAGAAACTTCCTTCTATCCAAGTAAGGTATGGGCAACACAGAAACTTGTAACTCAGCCCTGGTTTCAGCAATAACCTGAAAACTGGACTATACTAGTTCAGAAAGGCAGGTAACAAGTATATATATATATATATATATATATATATATATATATATATGGATCACCTTCAGATGCCCGAAATCGCGTTTCGCCGACACACAAATCACCGACACCAAAAGACCGACAACAAAAAATACCGACAACGCAAAACACCGAAAACCATTACACCAACACACTACACGTAAACAACACAGTACACTACATAACATATCCACTATCCCTAACCCAAACCCTAACCCTAAGGTCCGACACTACCGCACACTTACCCTACCTGCACCCTAACCCTAACTCACTTACCCACCCCTAACCCCAAGGTCCGACACTACCGCACACTCACCCTACCTGCACCCTAACCCTAACTCACTTACCCACCCCTAACCCCAAGGTCCGACACTGCCGCACACTCACCCTACCTGCACCCTAACCCTAACTCACTTAACCCACCCCTAAACCCACAGTCCCTCACTATCGCACACACACCCTACCTGCACCCTAACCCTAACTCACTTAACCCACCCCTAAACCCACAGTCCCTCACTATCGCACACACACCCTACCTGCACCCTAACCCTAACTCACTTAACCCACCCCTAAACCCACAGTCCCTCACTATCGCACACTTACCTGTCCGCTCCCTAACACTAAATCCCTCACTCTATCGCACACTTACCGAGTCCATCGGGTTCTCACCTTGTCGGTCATCTGTGTTGTCGGTGTTTTCGTCCCGTCGGATTCCATGTCGGCGAAACGAGTTGTCGGGCATCTGAAGGTGACCCATATATATATATATATATATATATATATATATATATATATATATATATTTTTTTTTTGTTTTTTTTCTTTCTTTCAGAAAATAGAGTAGATACAATCAAAACAACACTTTAAATGCACAGAAAAAGCTATCTCACTTTAGTGTTAGCCTACAACAGTTAAACAGATTATTTAAACACAAAAATGACTTAATTCAAGTGCAGGCAGCAAATAAGTACAATATGTAGCAATAACAAACTTTTTAAATCACAGATTTGCTAAAAAACTGGTGTTTTAGGCGGAATTAGTTAAGACAACAAGAAAAGCAGAAAAATTATACTTAATCACTCCAAAGTCACTCTTTTGTCTGTCTGCTGCTGTAGACTCTGCAGAGGCAATCTGTTCCAGAGATGGGGCAAGCATCGAATAAATCTCCTCTACAGTGAATTTAATTTATATGATGGTGGAGTTTCCGATCCTTGGTTTGGGTGTGTCTGTTCATCTTTTTTTTAAACACCTTCATTAAATTATCACTTAAGACATAGACATAGATCAATAGAAATGTGGGGTCCAAATGGAGAGATGGTAAGTCAGCAAGCAAAGGAGAGTAGTACTGCTGGAATTAAATTCATCTTCAAGTCTCGAAGAGTACCTTCACACGGTAGAACCTGTTTTTCACAACATCTCCCCAATATGACACTGATATATAGACTATACCCTGATATATAGACTATACATTATATAGCATATACCATGGACAGAAGTGAGTTAAAAATAAAAAAGATAGCTGGGAGCACAAGACCCAGCAAAAAAAGTGCCCAATCCTGGTAGGTGCACTGGTGCCAGGACTGGAAAAAAATGACAGTTTAGAATCCTCAAGACACATAAACATTCCTATAATGGGGCTAGGCCAGGCCTAAGGGGAGGATGCCCCCCCCCCGTTGCAGAAGGAAATGGCAGTCCACAAAAAGTAATACACCAAGAAAGAGCCATAAAGATGAATGAGTGGACTATTGAGGATAAGAAAAATTATGAATTGTTACTATTATGCAAGAAGCCCAGAATTTCCAGACAGAGGGCATACAATAAGATTAAGAGAGAAATTAGAGGAAAGAAAATACTTCCATAAGAAAAACTCTCAGAAGCTTCAAATAAAAAAGTGTGTTCATTAATACAACAGATTTATGGAAAATGTTATACAGACCAAAAAAACTTGGTCTGTTTGGAAAAAGAAGTGACCGAGGAAGTGCAAAAATGTAAAAGACAAAATCTAGAGACTTTTGAAAGGTATAACAAAGAAATATGGATGTTGGAAAAAAAGAGAGATCTGATATGGTACAATATTTTTGCAAAGGAGAAAGCTAAATTAATCTACACAAAAAGGGTAGCCCCAAAGATATTTGAATAGAAATATAGCCAAAGGCATCCAGATATGGACAAATTCATAATAAAAAACATCACAAAGAGGGAAGGTAGAACAGAAGATTATTACAGTAGAAGATAAAAAAAAAGATGAAGTTACAGAATTCTTGCAAAGTGAAGGATTTAGTGCCGAAAGCCTGACATTGGTTACATCACAGCATGATGAAACGAGTCCACAGAGTAAGGAGAAACAGGAGGAGCAGGAGAAATCTGAAGAAGAAATATGAACATGGGAAAGAAAAACATTTAATATGGGACAATATTTATGTAAAGGAGAAAGCAAAAACCAATCAGTACAAAAAGAGCACCAAAGATATTTGAAGAGAAATACAGGCAACGGCATCCGGATGTGGAAAATTTTACAATACAAAAAATAAGAAAACAAATAGGAAGAGCAGAAAAGAGGATTAGTAATGGAAAAGTTTAATAAACAGAAACTGAGGTTATGGATTACCCGCAAAGTGAAGGATTTAGTATAGAAATACTAACTCAAATATCACAGCAGGACAGAGCAATGGATCCACAAATTAAGGAGAAACCAGTGGAGTGAGAAACATCTGATTAGTTGCCATATGAAGACACTTTGGAGCCTTTCATAGGAAACCAGTATAAACGCTGAGTTGAAGCTGCACAGCAAGAGAAGGAACAGGAAACTCTGGCAACTCTGACTCAGTCAGTGTTGTGGAGTGATAAGTCAGTGAACTCCCATATGAAAGAGCAACAGATGACACAGGATGAAACTGAAGACAATGTGGCACAAGAAGAGGCTCTGGAACATTCTATAGAATGTTCACAGGAAATGGAGAAGAAAGAATGTGCCCACAGTTTAGAATAAAATGATCTAAGAGAAGATTTGCTAGCTTTAATAGAAATGGACAGACATATTAAGTTCAATGAAAGAAACAGACTATAGAAACTCAATAAAATCCAAAAAAATTAAAAGTTTGGTAAAACAAACGAACACAGTAATTAGGACTGTCCATAGAAATTCATGTGATATAACAGAAGTAAATAAGATATATTACTCTGCAGCTAAATTAATAGCAGATAAATTCTTACCACAAAAGCACAGGGTAGTAAGGTGTTAGAAAAATGTGTATTTGAATATATGAGAAATGCTAGCTTAAAAGCAAAGTAGTATATAATGCATTTTATTCTATTAATCATATAGTAGAGAGGATTCATTCATGTTTAAATGTAAAGTAGTTTTGGAACTGCAGTGTGGCTTGAAGCAAGCTGACCTTCGACCCTGGCAGATGCTAGCTTAGCAAGTTTTAATGTTTATGCTTTTCACAAATGATTATCTGCTGGGTCAGGAAATTAAATGTGTGAAATAATGAAATATTCTGCTCTTTCCTGCTGGGATGATTTGGCCTTGTATATGTATTACTGAGATACCATGTAGCTGTGTGAGAAAGTGTAACAGAGAACAAAGATTGTATTAAAAGACTGAATCTGCTATTGTATTCGAACTGATATGAAACCTTGAAGAAGTAACTTTACAGAAAGACATTATGTCTGACCAGGTGGATAGCAAGGCCGTATTGTTGCCAGAGGAAAACTTTTTTAAAATATACAGCATCAGCAGTTTTAATGAATAGAGGACTGTAAGCTGAAGTCATGTAGATGCCCTGTGACATACCACGTCAGTAAGGTGGGCACAGCTTGAATGTTAAACCTATATAAAATTGTGTGCTTCCTGTTTCATGTTAGACAAAATTCTGTACTTGTATGTTTTTTGCCTCCTGGTGTACACTAGTAAACTTTTGAATCTGAACCTCCTGTGTATTGAATTCTTGATTTTATTTAACAGTTTGGTCCTTCTTAGCCGGAATTCCCTCGGACAGCTGCAGATCAGAGTCTACCGGTGGTCGAATACTACGCAGGAGAAGTTAGCGAAACGGTTCTTCTTGGGTGAAAAGACCTCCGACTGAATTGTCGTTTAAAGAGGCTGGCCACTTTCTGTTCTGTGGCCGAAGAGCGGATATTGGACGATTCAATACCGGAGGCTCAGGTAGGAAGAATTTGCCTTTTTTCTGTTTTAGATCAAGGACTAGGTTACAGTATATTGTTGTCAAGATTTGTTTTGCAGATCAGGGACAAAAGGAAGTACTGTATATTTGGTCATAGAACAGGGTAACAGAATAAGGTAGACAGTCATTCTAGATAAACTGTGAACAGGAACTGAGAATTTGATATCACGTGATAAAAAAGGGTTACGTAACATTTTCTTTGCCATGGGAAATCAGTGCACTAAAACATCGCGAGATCCGCCCCAACCGAAGACGCAAAATACATGCAATCACAACGTTCTGATAACGTTAGGTATTATATGAAATGGGTTAACAAATATGAATTTGATGGTAAACTAGATAAAACTTCACTAGTTAAACTCCTTAAGCAGCTTAAATCTGATGCGGGAGGTCAGGCAAAAAAGCAACGCCAATTAGGCATTCCTCAGGCACACAGGTGGATTGAGGAAGCAAATCGTAGAGAACAGAAGCTGAAAAATTCAAAAACATTGTTTTTAGACAAAGAAGATAATAACTTGGTAATAGCAACAGCTCCTCCTCCTCCTCCCTTGCCCCCTCCCTTACCCTTTTCAGGATATGAAGCGAGTGGACAGGCTGGTCCGCCTCCGCGTTATCCTGAAGTTTCAGCAAGACCACAACCATTTGTTAGAGATCCTATTGAAACTAGGTCCCGAACACGTAAAACACATAGGGACACAGACTCATATCAAATAGAGAGAAACCTACAGGATGAGAGTGAGGAAGAAATATGCCCACTTATAGAAGTTCCAAATCCTCAGGCAGGACAGGAAGGGCAAAACCCGACACTCTTAGTATATAGACCATGGACACCGGAAGATATCCGGAAAGCTACTGAGGGAATCCCCCATCTGAAAGTTAATTTTACGAAATTTTTAGAAGATTTGCAAGGCATGAGGTTGAGTTACCACTTGAATGGGGAAGAAGTAAAAAA
This sequence comes from Protopterus annectens, assembly GCF_019279795.1. Lineage (NCBI taxonomy): Eukaryota > Metazoa > Chordata > Ceratodontiformes > Protopteridae > Protopterus > Protopterus annectens. Next base: position 1,154,958,683 of record NC_056735.1, on the reverse strand, counting down.
AGTAGTAAGACAAATTATAGGTCCAGATTGGCATATGATTTGTGGCACCTGGAATCCTCGTAATGCAGAGCTTAAACCACTCCCACATAGTGACGCAGAGTTAGACAACAGAGTGAAAGGTCTAACAGACCGAATCTCTGAGAAATGGAAACCTAGAGCAGACTGGACTTGCATTAATCAATGCATACAACAGGAAAATGAGACAATAGATGGGTACTATGCTAGATTATTAGAATATTTTAATAATCATAGTGGTATGTCGGTTCCTGAGAACCAAACAAATGATTCCCCGTATGAACAGCAATTGAAAAATGCATTTTTGAAAGGTTGCATTGCACCTATTAGTAGCTTCATTACGAAGCATATGATAGACCATCGAACAGGGAGGCTACAAGACTTACTTGAATACGCTGGACATGCTGAAAGACATTTTAATAGTAAAAAGAAAAAGAAGGCGCAAGTCTTCACTGCAGAAGATGGAGCTGAAGTGTTTGTATTACAGTCAGGTAAAAAGGGCAAGAAGAATGCCCAGGGAAACAAACAGTCTGACAAACGATCAGAAGATTTTGAAGAGAGGAAAAAGAGAGGTGAATGCTTCAAGTGCGGGAAAAAGGGACATTTAGCAAGGGATTGTAAGCAAAACAAAAAGGTAATTACAGAAGATAAGGGAGATGAGGACTGACAGATAGTGAAGATATATCATGTGAAAGTCAGAAATCATCAGGAAAAATTAATAAACAGAAAACAAATGTAAATGTGATAGAAGGAGTAGAGGAAGTGCACGTAGATATGGAGGATGAAGAAAGTGAAATTTTGGACTTAGCATTATTGAGCTTAGAGCTCTACTTAGCAGATACGAAACCGGAAGTTACACTTCTGGTGGAGGGAAGGGAAGTCAAATTCCTGTGTGACTCAGGAGCGTCACGGACTTTGATACACCCCTCCAAGTTACCAGAACATTCCGAATCACCTGATTATATACTAGTGAAAGCAGCAAACGGACAGCTATACAGGGAACCACTTTCCCATGATATAGCAATAACTGACCCTGTTTCACGTATGACCCAGAGAAGTAAAATTGTTGTTTCTGCAAAGTGTCCAGTAAACCTATTGGGCAGGAACCTTATGCAGATATTTGGCATAGCAGTAGTTCCAACTGTACAAGGTATGGAGGCACAGAGACAAATGGATACCTTTGTAGTGCGATCGGAGGGTGAAACTTTTTACTGGTACAGCCAGGACCTAGTCACGACTGGTCCAGGGGCAGTAACCGAGGAACTGATGAACGTAGCCATCAGTAAAGCCCCCTCCCTCGACACTGATCGACAGCATTTGTTACACTGTACTCTATACTACTGTACTACACCAGGACCTGATAGAGAGTATGAGCAAGAATTGTTCAGAAATCGTGCAACTAGACTAGTATTGCGTACTTTGTACTGGGATACTGAGGGGAACAGTGTAGTTAGCAGTTCATTACCTCAAGAATTCCTTGCATTATATAGATCAAATCGATTACCACATGTCAGCTTGACAAAGAACAAAAGTGTAAAATGGGCAGACTTAGGAGAAAAAGTAACAAGATGGGAAAAACAGACTGATTTAGAACTATCAGAACAAGGGGTACAAAAACAAAAACTGAATTGGTTGACACAGACACATCCAGCTATACACTTACAATCTAGCGAGGACAGCTGATTAGCATTTTTATTAGAAGAAGAAGAAAAGGCCTTATGTGAAATTCCAACAACTCTTTGGTCAACAGGCAAGTCAGATGTAGGACTTATTCGAACAGCAGGACCAGTTACAATTACCCCAAAGTCAGCTTTTAGACCACAGAAAAGACAATACCCTTTGAGAAAGGATGCAGAAATAGGAATTAAGCCTATAATAGCAGCATTACTCAAAGAAGGAGTACTGGTAGAATCTCCTGATTCACCATGTAATACACCCCTATTTCCTGTTAAAAAGGCAAACGGGGAATGGCTGATGGTACAAGATTTACAAGCTGTAAATAATGCAGTAATACCTAGAGCACCTACGGTGCCAGACCCACATACTTTGTTAAACGATTTAGAACTGCAACAGAAGTATTTCTCTGTGGTAGATATCAGCAACGCTTTCTTCTCGATACCTATACATCCTGATAGTCAATATTGGTTTGCATTTACATTTCATGGTAAAAGGTATACATATACTCGACTACCACAGGGATATTGTGAGAGCCCAACAATATTTGCACAAGAAATGGCTAGCAACCTGGCAGGGTTTACCCCACCGGGAGGTGGTCAAATTCTATTTTATGTAGATGACATCTTGCTAGCAGCCCCCACCCAGCAACAATGCAGGGAGGATACTGTAGCGTTATTAAAATTTTTAGCAACACAAGGACACAAAGTAAAGAAAAGTAAGTTACAACTTTGGAGAAAACAAGTTAGATACTTGGGATATGTAATATCCAATGAAGGTAGAATATTAGACGAGGAAAGAAAAACAGCAATTTTGCAAGCACCCAAACCAACAACCAAGAAGGAAATGATGTCTTTCTTGGGTACAACTAATTTCTGTCAGAGCTGGATACCAAATTATGCTTTGGAATCTGCTCCACTGACTGACTTGATATATAAGACACCAATGGCAGCACAAGATATCTTACAATGGACACCCGAAGCAGAAACGGCTTTCTGCAGGTTGAAACAGTTGATAGCTTCTTCATTAGTTTTAGGACTTCCGAATTATCACAAACGGTTCTTTCAAACCGTAGATTGCAAGCAAGGATATATGACGTCAGTACTGACGCAACAACATGGGGATAAGCAATGCCCCATAGCCTATTATTCATCGCAGTTAGACCCAGTGGCGCGATCTTTGCCTCACTGTGTACAAGCAGTAGTTGCAGCTGCAATGGCAGTACAGGCTTCGGCCTCAGTGGTGTTATTCCACCCCCTCACATTGAGAGTGCCTCATGCAGTTGCAATAATTTTACTGCAAGAAAAAGTGGCATACCTTTCTCCTGCTAGACATCTTTCATGTATGACTATACTGCTGATGAAATCAAACACAAATCAGGTCCAACAAACAGAAACTCTAAACCGTGAAAAAATTCACTTAGAAATTCACTTAAAAATTAAAAATATAATCAAAATAGTAAAGGCTAAAGTAAAACCGTTTATTTAAAGCGCTTTTCGTCTACTGTGAAAACGAGACTTCTTCAGAGGCAAAATTCAAATCAAAGTGAACCGCCATTTATATGTTCAGCTGTTCACGTTGAATCACATATTTAAAGACACAGTGAAGTAATAATAAGGAAGTATATACTTTCACATCAGTCAACACAATGAACGAAATAACAATAATCAGGTATCTGCTTCTACTTCCACTAAAACATAACATAAATATAAATATAATAATTTTAAAAACTTCAAATAATTAATTTCTTAACTTGAAAAAATAATCATGAGTAAGAATATAAACAAGTATAAAACTAATACTAACCTTAATTTTTAAACAAATATATGTAAAAAAGTGTTTGTAAGCAAGTATATATGTTTGTAAAGAAGTTAAAAGTTTTTTTTTGACACTGCATTGTTATGAGTGTTTACTTTCTAAGACTTCTAAGTCTTAGGATACTTGAGATTGAGCAAGTGTCATTCAAACCAGGTGCACGGCAAGCGTTAAGTTTAACTTGCCACACTAACTCTAGTTCTTCTAGTTTTAGTTGCCTAGGTCCATCTCTATAGTCAATTTTCATTTCATCTATGACTATAAACTTAAACGTATGCCCCATATTAGTGCAAGCATGTTTTGCTAGGGCATACTAAACTCCTGAGCCAACCTCATATGACAATTGAACGATGTACAACATTAAATCTATCAACATTACTTCCAACTCCAGCGGATGGCACACCACACAGCTGCCTGCAGGAAATTGAACAGTTAGCTTTACCTAGACAAGATCTCACAGATATGCCCTTGGATAATGCCGAGGTGACATATTACGTGGATGGCTCATGCAGAAGGGGTCCTACAGGGAAGAATCTGGTAGGGTATGCAGTAGTTACAGACACTGAAATTTTAGAAGCCCAATCCTTACCACATAACTTATCTGCACAAGCAGCAGAATTGATAGCTTTGACGAGGGCATGTACTTTAGCAAAAAACAAGTGTGTAAACATATATACTGATAGTCAGTATGCTTTTTCTACAGTACATGTATTTGCGCAACAATGGAAAAATAGAGGAATGATAACATCTAGTGGAAAACCTATTAATCATGCGCAATTTATTTTGGAGTTACTAGACTCTATTCAGTTACCTACCAAAGTAGCTATTTGTAAATGTGTAGCTCATACGAAACAACAGGATAAGATTTCAAAAGGCAATGCACGAGCTGATGCAGCTGCAAAGCAAGCAGCCTCAGACTCAGAAACTTTACTTTTGAATGAGGAATTACAACCCTCTGAGATTTTAGATTTAGACATGTTAAAAACAATGCAGACGCTTACTACGAAAGCAGAAAAACAAAAATGGGTAAAACGAGGTGCAATTCTTGAGAACGGACTGTACATTTCCAAAGAGAGAAAACCGATATTGCTGTCTAATTTATTTAGATATGCAGCTTGGTTGAGCCATGGGCAGTGCCATGTCTCAAAAGGGGGGATGGTACAGTTAGTAAACCAAATATTCCAAACATATGGATTAACAAATTACACACAAAAATTTTGTGCAGCTTGTCATACTTGTAACAAGCACCATGCACAAGGGGCATTTAAAACCAAGCAAGGAAGTTTTCCTATACCACCATACCCGTTCCATACTATTTGTATGGATTTCATAGAATTGAATAAGTGTGAAGAGAAAAAGTTTTGTTTAGTTATCGTAGACATGTTTTCCAAATGGGTAGAAGCTTTTCCAACCACAAACCCGGATGCAGCAACAGTGGCAAAAGCCCTGATAAAAGAGATAATCCCTAGATTTGGCATTCCGGAAAGGATTTATAGTGGTAACGGCACTCATTTCGTAAATCAGACAATCCAGCAACTTGGGAGATTTGTTGGTATCTCCTTAAAGAACCATTGTGCCTACCACCCACAGTCAGCAGGACTGGTGGAAAGGTACAATGGTACCCTCAAAAATAAGCTTAGGAAGCTAGTTGAGGAGACTCAGAAGAATTGGATACACTGTCTGCCTTTGGCACTGCTGAGTATGAGAACGGTTCCAAATGTAAAGGGTTTGACTCCCTTTGAAATGGGCTTTGGGAGAGCATATTATGTGCCTCAGTGGAAAGCTCTCATGCCTGCAGAGCAAGAGGCTGACAGTTCATTAGCTAGTTATATGAGGAAACTGTTAACAAATAAATCTGTTTTGCAGTTTAACTCTTTTTCAGATAAGGAACAGACCAGACCGGTGGAAGCAGTCTTGGCCCCTGGGACGTTTGTGTGGCTGAAAGTGACGAAAAGGAAGAATTGGGCGAGTCCAAAGTGGGAGGGACCGTACCAGGTTCTGTTGGCAACGTCTACTGCAGTTAGAGTGGCCGAGAGGACGTCCTGGGTTCATTTGACACATTGCAAACTGGTAAAGAACTTTCAACTTGATAAAAACTTTGTGACTGATACACAACCAGACCGAGATGGCCAAAAACAAAGTGAATAGAAATTTAGATCAACCCCAGAGATGTTGCATAATCATTTTGTTGACTATACATTTATTGACTGTAATTGTGACAATTTTCCTCTTGTTGTGGTTTATCCTACACACAACCACACAAGTGAAAGTAGGAAGGCGTGATGAAACGTCTATAGACTGGCATCCAAATTTTAACACATACCTAGCCATGAAACATGTATATGCAGAGACTATGAACATTTCAAATTGCTGGGTTTGTACAGCCATACCAACAGCATATGGAGGACTGATAATGTCCGCTGTCCCTTTGGGGATAAATGAGACTTGGGAGAATTTACTCTTCGATACGGGAACTGTGAGATCACAGGACAAAATAGCTTTATTTTTACCTGTCACACAAAAAGGAATTGTATGTTTTTATAAAAATGATACCCTCCAGGTGGGCTGGAGCAATTGTAATATAACCATATCTTACCGATGTTATATTAATAATAGTAATGGCAATACTTTTTGCAATACTAACTATGACTCATATTTGAACTCATTGAAAACAACCATGAATGACATTCGCAAGAATCCAGTTTTGTTTAAACAATTGTCAGTTATAGATCAGAAAATGTTTCATGCAGGGCTGATGCGCATTAGTACTAAAGTAGAAAACTGTTATTTTATTTGTGGAAAAAAGGCATATAAATGGTTACCTGAGAATTGGTCCAGCAGTTGTTTTTTGGGTTATTTGGTTCCGGCAATAAGACATACTGCAGAATTACCTTTGGGTAAGATACGAAATGTGAGAGAAGCAGCCCGAAAACCGGAAGGTCCAGTTGAAAAACCTGTGAATCCAGTCGGAAAGATCGAAGCTGGCTGGAAAGATCATAATGCCGTGAAAGACAAAAGCAAATTGACTCATATGGACTTGACTGACAGTGTTATATCCTGGGCAGGAATATTCCCAGCCTACGGAGCAGTCAAATCGATCTGGGAGCTGAGGAAGTTGTCGAAACTTCTCGAAGTAATGAGTAATGCAACTTTTTCTGCCCTAGAACTGGTGACTGATGAACTAAATGCAATGAGAACTGTTGTACTACAAAATCGAATGGCTCTTGACTTCACCCTAGCGGCGAGAGGTGGTACGTGCGCGCTTATCAAAGAAGAATGCTGTGCGTATATACCAGATAACAGGCATGAAATTAATAACCACCTAGAGGTAATTCAGCAAGTATCAGCCATGACTGAACCAGGCCCAAACCCACTGATGGACTTTTTCCAGAATCTATTTGGGGGGTGGGGTTCCATCCTAATGAATATTCTGATTGCCATTTGTGTGGGTATACTCCTAATAGGAGCATGTGTTTGCTGTGGAATTCCCTGCATGAAAAGATTAATCAAAGATTTTATTGATGTATCTGTTACTGAAACTTTGTATCAAGATATTGAGATTGAAAAATTGATCTCAGATGACATTTTTTCTGAAGTATAGATTGAATGACTCACCTAGCTGAAAATCCTAAGTGGAAAAGGTTAGGAGATGAAATGACACTATGCATACTTCAAAATAGAATAAAAAGTATTAATAGGGGGGAAAATGTTAGAAAAATATGTATTTGAATATATGAGAAATGCTAGCTTAAAAGCAAAGTAGTATATAATGCATTTTATTCTATTAATCATATAGTAGAGAGGATTAATTCATGTTTAAATGTAAAGTAGTTTTGGAACTGCAGTGTGGCTTGAAGCAAGCTGACCTTCGACCCTGGCAGATGCTAGCTTAGCAAGTTTTAATGTTTATGCTTTTCACAAATGATTATCTGCTGGGTCAGGAAATTAAATGTGTGAAATAATGAAATCTTCTGCTCTTTCCTGCTGGGATGATTTGGCCTTGTATATGTATTACTGAGATAGCATGCAGCTGTGTGAGAAAGTGTAACAGAGAACAAAGACGTGTATTAAAAGACTGAATCTGCTATTGTATTCGAACTGATATGAAACCTTGAAGAAGTAACTTTACAGAAAGACATTATGTCTGACCAGGTGGATAGCAAGGCCGTATTGTTACCAGAGGAAAACTTTTTTAAAATATACAGCATCAGCAGTTTTAATGAATAGAGGACTGTAAGCTGAAGTCATGATGCCCTGTGACATACCACGTCAGTAAGGTGGGCACAGCTTGAATGTTAAACCTGTATAAAATTGTGTGCTTCCTGTTTCATGTTAGACAAAATTCTGTACTTGTACGTTTTTTGCCTCTTGGTGTACACTAGTAAACTTTTGAATCTGAACCTCCTGTGTATTGAATTCTTGATTTTATTTAACATAAGGGAAAGGAAAGGGAGAAATTGAATGCCATCATGGTAGTATCAAATAGAAAAAAAACTATAAAGCAATTAAGAAAAGAAGTATCACTGTTAGAGTATAGAAGAGGGAACAGATAAAAAAATACTCAGAAAGAAAGACGTGATAAAAGAAATCTGCAGTGTAAGAATAGATCAGGATCTATCGTGCACTATCGCAAATAAAAAACTAAAAGTACCAGAGTAGCAATTAGTTTACCCCTACAGACATTACAATAGGATTCCTACTCCTGGTTTTCACAGACATTTTGTCTGGCTGGAAACAGAACTGTAAGATACAATCTTTATGGCCTAGAGCAAGTAATTTAATTCCAGACTATTTTTCAGAGTTAGCTGGACTGATATTAACCTCTTCTCTTCTTGTATCCTTTGTTACAATCTATTCATTTCAACAGTTACAATACAGTCTGACATATAGGTGTATTTCTTATCTGCCAAGCAGGGCCCACTGCTGGTACATTTTTAACACAAGCAGCTTTACAAATACATTTTCAACACAAGCACCTATACAAATCAGTTTGACATATAAAATACATATAATTCCTTACAAAACTCCAGCACATCAACACCCCTACTTCTCCTGGCATAGCTGGCAGTACCTCACATCATCACAACATGTACAGATCTGCAGTCGTAGGACTGCATACATATCTGCTGACCTCACAAGACCCAAATGTAGTGAAAGTTTTGAAACATGAGGAGAATAAGTCTAAGATGACTTCCCTGCCTAGTTTAGCAGAAGCATATCAGCATCAAACGGGAATGGAAACTAAACCAGAAGTAGTTAAAAATCAGGCAGCAACTGAATGTGCCAAAAAACAAAAGAAAGAATATAAGGTGAAGGATCAGTTGAGAAGGCAAGAAATGTGGAAATGCATAAATATGGTAGTAAGTACAGAAACTCTTGGAACAACCTCATGTTGATCAGGATCAAATACATGAATGGTTAAGGAGAGGTGAATTTAAACCAAAATATGAAAGGTTAATATTGGCAGTTTAAGACAGTGGGCTACGTACACTTTGGTTTACAAAATCTAATGAACATGTGGAGAAACAGACAAATGTAGGTTTTGCAAAACACAATTGGAAACAGTCGTACATCTTGTTGCTGGCTGTGATATACTAATCACAGAAGAAATCTATATACTGAAAGGCATAATAATGTGGCAAGACTGCTGCAGTGGGGATTGTGCAAACATTATCATATTGAAGTAGGTGAAAAACACTGGAAGCATGAGCCACAAAGCATCATAGAAAATGATGAAGTTTATATCACATGGGATCATCCATTACCAACAGTTCAAAACTAGATGTGAGAAAACCAGACATAGTATTTCATGAGGGCAATGTGGAAGACAGATACACAAAGTTCCAACAGTAGTAGGAGCAACAGGTCTTATAAAAAAAATTATAATCATACTTAGATATGTTACAGATACATGTAACTCCATACGAATTGCAGGAGTCATTACTGGGCACATTGCGGGTGCTGTGAGGAGCACTTCTGGCTAACATCAAAGATTGGAACAATATTAATTTCATGAACTTTAATTATACTTTGACTTAGGAATGAGGTTCATTCCCATCATGGTATTAGAAACCCAAAAGACTTGGGAGAAATTAAAAAAATAGAAATTAAAACAAGCCATATTAATATTTTTGAAATTTACATGCATTATACATCACATATGTCTTCTTTCTTTATAATTATGATCAGTCCAGCACTACATAAATTGCTCATTTCCTGCCTTTCCTTAAATCTCACTCCTCGTCCTCACCCCCTGAACATTATTCTGAATATATTGTTCCTAAAATGTCCATTTATTTCTAAGAAATTTGCTTCTTCCGTTTTCTAAAGATTCCTCTTCAGGTTCTTTTATCTCTGTTCCAATATTCAGTACTTCAAATACAGTTGGTTTAGAGTTTGATTTCCATTTTCTAGTAATGTTTTTTTGCTAGCCAATAGAGGTAAGCTTAACAAGGCCTTACTATACCTAGGCAATTCAGATCCCGCATTCCAGCTCAAAAGAATAATTTCCTAAGTTACAGTGATTTGCTCACCCAATATTTCAGACAGAGTACTCTGTAGAGAATCTTTAAAATCTGCAAATTCAGAGAAAAAAATTCATTGAAATATGTTTGGGATATTAAAATGCAAACACTTCTAGGCAAAAATCCTAAACCATCTGAACTTTATTGCATACTTGGGAGACATACATATATCCCCCCATTGTTCCCTTGTAAATTGTTTTTCTAGTCTCTCTTCCAAATCTTTTCTAAACTCCTCTGATTGATTCTTATACTCATTGTGCAAAATTTGATATGCCCTACTAATTACACCCTTTCAACAGCAGCTTGTCTTCTAAATTTAACTAAAAAATGCTAACAGAGCAGGTCTTTCACTTGGGATTCCCCTACTCCTTTTTCTAATAGAAGGATCAGCTTATCCCACTCAACTCTTGCCTTCTTCCCCTCCTGGATACATTCATTCTACTCTTTATTAAGTACTGTCCACAACCTCTCCTCTGATTGATAAAAATATGCCTGACCTGTACATAAAAGAAAAGGAACTAAAAACATTTTCACTGCTTGCATCTTACTATCCACATCCATAAACAAGGGCTTCTGTTTTCTCTGTTTTTGTATTACTTTTATTAAAGCTCTTCTCATTTATCCTTAGCTGTCATAACAGAAGCCTTTTAATCCATACTCCTAAATGCTTGATGTTTTCGTGTCCCGACAAATATGGTATTGCTGAACCAATTTGTGTGTGGGCATATAATTTACGGTTACAGCCTTTATCTTCATTCATTCATTTTTATAAACAGCAAAGACTTGAATCTGTCTCAAAACGTTCTACAATACTGAGAAGTCCTTTTCTGCTTTTATTATGCACAAAATAATATCATCTACAAATAAAACCAACTTTTTTTTTTTTGATTAACATACCGCTTGTATCTTTGAATTTTTGAGTCCCTTATTTTCTTTGCCAATTTCTCTAAACATAAAACAAATAAATAGGAAAGAGGACACCCCTGCCTGGTTCCTCTGCAAATGAACATCCACGTGATGTGCCATAAAAAATAATTAGCTTTAAAAAGGCATCTTCTCTTAAGTGGTGACATTTCGGCCATCATGCTGATTTGCACTTCTGCACCACTATATTTACTTCTTGAATTTTAAGTGCAGAGGCATGATTTATGCTAGATGCTAAAATACAACAGCCACACATTATATCGTCACTTTTGTCCCAAAATCTAACAGATATTATTTAATTTTGTCTTCAACAGAGCATCCTACGTGCTGGTAATGGACAGATGTGTGTCATGCTAGTCTGCCATGCTGGGAGATACAGGGAAAAGAGTTAGGCTTTTAATATTGCTTTCTTTATGCATTTACAGTGCAAGAAATGTGTACAGTCTCATTTGTCAAGGGTAAATTTGGTCATTATGAACATTCCATATTTATTACTATACAGGTTTTAAAAAAATAAGCAATAAATGCACAAGGGTGTTCTTACACTGTATGTTACAGTACCAAAAACAACGATTTTAAAGTCAATTTGCACAGTACATTAGAAGGATCTACTTCAATGCAGTTCGTTGACTGTTTTGACTGAGAATGCGGTACAGTGGGGACTGGAGAATGTATCTTTCCCCATTGTAGTGAAATTGAAGAGGTGGTATATACAAGTAGCCATGTGGGCATGCTGGGGAATTACCTCCTTGCAAAAACGTTTTTATGTTGTTTGTGGGTGCTGTTTTGATTGCTTTCGTTAATCAACAAACTACATTGTTGGGCCTACAGTACGTGATCGAACGTTAAGGTGATCGAACACTAAAACCTGTAAATATCGAACCATTAAAACCGCGAATGGCCATTTACGTAAATTTTTTTCCCTGGGAAAAATTGCTTGGACCTAGGAAACAAAACAAACCTTTAAACACTAATCAAGTGGGGACTTCATTCCCACACCCCCTGACATGGGGGCTGTGCCCCCCATGCCCCCCATAACTAAATATACCAACTCCGAGATCACTCTACATTGGGGAAAAGAGCAAATTACCAATGACGGCTAAGCAAACTTTTTCCCAAGGAAAACATTTGCGTAAATGGCCATTCATGATTGTCAGAGTTCAACATTTACGGGTTGACGTTTAGGCGTTCGATCACCTAAACGTTCTATCATGTAATATAGACCGGCATTGTTGATCATGTGGCCTCAGCCATGTGGGTTTAGACAATGTTATTTGTCAACTGGCTGAAACAGATCACATTACAAGATATTTCCATCTTCTAAATTCACATTCAGAGCACTGAACTGCTGTACAAAGTTATGTTGCAGTGTAACAATCAATGGATAAATTTTGACCATTCTAACAATATTAAGCAAATGGATGCTATCATCCTGTAAACAAGCTGAAACAGTAGTATGATGTTCTACCAGGTTTTATAATATCTCTAGGTGGCTGACAGCACAACAAAGTGCAATAACACTTAAAATTACTTCACTGGAATCTCATCAATAACCTGCTAAAGGGTTACCAAGCAGATGAAATAGCAAGAGTTTCAGGTCTACTTTAAATGGAGTGAATACAATTTAACCCTACTGCTAGAATGTTGAGTTTCAAGAAAATGGATTTCAAAAGCAGGTGGTTATTTTAACAAGGGGTTAATAGCACTGTAGATGGAATCACTGGAAGAAGTTCTGTACCACTGAAGCAAAATTTACCATGGTCCTCTTGTGTGATCTGAAAAACCTTTTTATCATAAATACAAGAAGGAAGTAAACCATGCACCTTGCTATCGTTATTATGCCAGCAAAAGACAGATGGATCTACACAACATACTTTTTCAGCTGTACTAAGTATAGGGTTTTGACCTTACTGTACCAACTAACAGAAACATATGTCAATTAAAAGACACATTTTTTAGTTTCAATAATGCCTCCTCACATTTTACATCCCAGAAGGCTGAAGACAGGTGTCATATTTTGTTATAAAAGAGATAAAATCCAAGAGTACAACTTCCAAATCTTTGACAAGCAGAAGCAATTTTAATGACTTATAAGGAACATAGTACATGGGGGTGGGGGTCATTAGGAAGCTCAAAAATGTCTAGCTACTCAGAACCTCTAGCCACTATATGAGCTTTTGTACTAATTTGCTTATTTTACAGCTAGGGGCCAACAGGGCATACTTCAGTTTTAGGGGAGGCCTTCAGATTCAAAAATATAAATAAGAAAGGAAATGAAACATAAACAGTACTTTGATATTATAGCATATATTTGATGCCTGCAGGTGTCTCCTTTAAGGTGCATACCCCATCTCATGGAAAGATATTTTTGCCTTACATCTTTAACTTTTTTAATAACTCTGCAGTTGAGCCAGTAGCTTAGTTCCTTTTATAAGTAGTTGTCACTAGTTTCTAGTATGTTCATGATTTGAAATTAGACAGTGACATGTTAAAGCTTTACATGATGAGTGTATAAGCGTAACTCAAGGAAGGATATTCCGAAGTGCAGCCAAACCAAAGGCAGCTCTGTTTCTAGAAATAATATCCAATTTGTAATCAGCTAGAAAGGTATGAGCATTGGACCATGTGGCTGCTGCACAAATATCATTAGCAGATGTTCTACACCAAAATGCAGATTAAGCAGCCATGGATCCAGTTGAATGAGCCTTGGGTGGTTTGGGTAAGGCCATGCCTTGTTGAGAATAAGTCCAGGAAATACAGTCTGTAATTAATTTGGCTAGAGTGACTTTGGAAACTGGGAACCCCAATCTTTTTAGTGAAAAGGAAACAAACAGTTGATCTTATTTTCTGATTTCTTTTGTCCTGTGAAAGATAAAATTGTAACTGTCTACATACAGCAAGGAGATAAAGCATATACTCTCCTTTATTCAAAAAATGTGGAAAGAAGACTGGTAAATGAATGGACTGATTGATGTTATTTTCAGAAGCCACTTTGGGTAAAAAGAGAGGGTTTGTCTGTAAGATAACCCTATCTTTATGGAAGATGATGTAAAGCATTTTTGAGGAAAGAGCCCAGAGTTAAAACATCCTCTTTGTGGAAGTAATGGCTACCGAAAAAAACTGTTTTCCATGAAAAAAATTTAAAATCAGTTTTAGCTGAAGGTTCAAAGGGTTTCTGAGTTAGACCATGTAGCACAACTGTGAGATTCCAGGGAGGTGGCAGATCATTTATTAGTAGTTTAAGAAGAAAAATACCTTTTAGAAATGCTTTACATAATTTGGAAGAAGCCAAGGAATAATTTATGTCTCCTGTGTGAAAATTACAGATAGCTGCTAACTGCAGCTTAACTGTAGAAAAATTAGCTCCTTCTTTAAAAAATTGCTGCTAAAAATTCAAGTACTGCAGAATCTGGAGTAGAGAGTGGGTTAATCTCGTTACTGGTAGCCCAAAGGGAGAATATTTTCCATTTGCTGTTGTAAACTTTCTTAGTAGATTCTTTTTGTGAAGCCAAAATAATAGTACATACTGGAGAGGAAAGCCTGGGCTGTCTAACCATTACTGGAAGTGGAGAAACCATGCGGGTAGTTTGAAGGCCTAGATATTGGGATACTGGATCCCTGATGGGTGAGAGAGGAGATGCGAAGATGGATCCAGTATCTGTGGAGGATAACGAAGGTGAGATCATAGGAAGGGAAACCATAACTGTCGAGGAAAGAATGGGGCAATGAGGACGACTCTGCTCTTCAACCAACTTGATTTCTGCAGAAATTTGGGAATTAAAGTAAAAGAGGAATAAGCATAAAGAAGACTGGAGGGCCAAGCATGGGCTACAGCATTTCTCAGATAATTTCCCCTGAGGGGGGATAAAAGCAAAGTACCCGCTGCACTTGTTGCGAGGAAATGCAAGAAGGTCGCAGCAAGGCTAGCCCCAATGACGGAAGATCTTTTCCGCCACAGACTGAATAAAAGACCACTAATGAGGCATCAGGACGGATCTGCTTAGTTTGTCTGTTAACACGCTGGTTTTCCCTGGAATGTGCTTTGCAACTAGAAAGCAGTCTGATGAGATTGCCATGGTGTTAGATTTGATCTGGCATAATTTATCGTTATCCCCACTGACTGGCAAATCTGGAGCAAACAGTCCTTGTACAGTAGAAGATGATGCTTGGAGGGGGGTAAGGAGCCAGTCGTCCAGATATGGAAACACTCGGAATACTTTGAGTATCAGATGAGTGGCCACCACTGCCATGAATTTGGTAAACACACTGTGAGTCCAAAGGGCAGGGCTCTGAACTGGTAATGACTATCTCCCATCCAAAAGTGTAAGTGTTTTTGGGAGCATCTGTCTATTCTGATGTGAAAGTGCGCATCCTGAAGATCTACTGAGCACATCCAGTCATCCTTGTGAAGAAATGGGAAGATGGATTGTAACATGACCATTTGGAATTTTGGACTTCTTCACATACTGATTCAGTTTGCTTAGATCCAAGGTTGGTCTAAGGTCTACTGTCTTCTTGGGCACGAAAAAGAAGCGAGAGTAAGCTCTGAACCCTATTTGGTCTGGTGAGACCTTTTGGATGACTTATTTTTCTAGTAGACTTTGAATTTCTTTTGCTGCATCTTTCCTCTGACTGGGTGGAACATTGGGAAGTTTCTTCTTTTTGTGAAAAGGAAGTTGGAAAAATGGAATGAAATAGCCTCTGGAGTTGATGTTTACCACCAAGGTATCTTTTGTTATATATGCCCAGGCTTCTGGGTGCAGGGATAATCGTCCCCTGACTGCCTCCAGAGATGGACAGTCAGGCAGTTTTTCAGGCGTGCTCAAAGGGTCTGTCCAGAAAGGAATCTTGAAAACCCTGATTCTGCAAGCCTCCTCTGCCTCTAGGGCGTTTCCCATTAGAATTTCCTCCTCTGCCTCTGGAGGAATTGTCCCTGCTCATATCTTTGAAATATACCTGAGATTTTTGGGAACCATATTTTCTTACTACCTCTCTAATTCCTGGAAAAGATCCATTAAGGGTAGAAAATTTGGTTTCCATGGCAGGCAGAGTCTTTCCATCCTGTTCGCTGAGGATAAACGTCTCTTTTACTGATGGCCCAAATAAGGATGTGCCATCGAAGAGAACGTTGATAAATAACATCTTAAAAGACTCTGCAAAATTGCATAGCTGCATCCAGGAATGTTTCCTTATGGCAATACCCAAACCAGCTGTGGGAGCCTGAGCAGAGTGGTTCCTTTGAGAAAGGCTTTACACAGCTTATGAGACATGATATTGTTCTCTGATAGGCCAATGTGAAAATATGAAATTGCCGCTAACTGAACTCTAATTGTGGCGGAAGCGGACCCAGCATGGAAGAGCTCTGCGAGAAATTCCAAAATGGAGTGTACGTGGGGCTGAAAAGGGGTCTATACTTTTTGCCTCTGCCTAGGAAGAAAAACGTTTCCACTTACTAGCGCAAGTTTTTCTGGTCGTAGACTTGTGTGATGACAAAAGGATTTCGTGCACAGAGGGGGAGATATCTGGGAGCCTGGCTAAGGATGGAAGTGGAGCAACCAAGCTGTGAGCTGGAGAGAGTGCAGGGATTGGTGCAGCCCACCCGAATGATGAATCAGGAGGTCTGGAACTAGGTCCAGAGTCCAAGGCTGTTCAAGAAGATAGTGATGCAGGAACAGAAACCATATTTTTCGAGGCCAGTAAGGAGCAATGAGGATCATTTTGCAACCAAAAATGGTAGCCTTCTGAATTAGCTTCGGTATGAGGGGGAAAGGAGGGAATGCATAAAGAAGTCCCTGGGGCCAATCGTCGACTAGAGCGTCTCTGGGGGAATGCCCGGGAAGTGGAAGGAGAGAGAAGAAATTGCTGCACTTGCTGTTGAAGGGAGTTGCAAAAAGGTCGCAGCAAGGTTGGCCCCATTTGGGGAAGATTTGGTCCGCAACTACTTGGTTCAGAGACCACTCGTGAGGCATGAGAATTGCTCTGCTCAGTCT
This sequence comes from Protopterus annectens, assembly GCF_019279795.1. Taxonomy (NCBI): domain Eukaryota; kingdom Metazoa; phylum Chordata; order Ceratodontiformes; family Protopteridae; genus Protopterus; species Protopterus annectens. The sequence goes on along the minus strand of NC_056735.1, from coordinate 1,154,941,741 downwards.
GTCTGCTATGACGTTGGACCTCCCAGGGATGTGCGTTGCAATCAGAAAACATTGGGAAGAGATTGCCCACTGCCATAGTCTGAGTGCTTCTCGACATAGGGGGTAAGACCTGGTTCTGCCCTGCTTGTTGATGTACCACACTACAGACATAGTGTCCGTTTGAACTGCAATGGTCCAGGTAGGAAGAGAGTCCTGAAGAGCCTGCAACGCTAAGAGCACAGCCCTCATCTGAAAGACATTTATGTGCAGATGATACTCGTGAGGTTGCCAGGTGCCTTGGACTGTTCTGCCCTGATAATGCCTCCCCCCCACCCGATCAGGGAGGCGTTCTTGGTCACTGTAGCCACTGGAGGGGGGAGAACAAATGGTCTGCCGTGGAGCACTGATGTGGAGACCATCCACCATGCAAGGTGCTTCTTGCATGCCTGGGTGATCATAATCATTTAAGACATGGGAAGTTGCTGGAAGGACCACTGGGTGAAAAGAAGCCACTGGAGAATCCTCATGTGAAACCAAGCTAGAGGATTAAGTACAATTGCTGCTGCCATGAGACCTAGTGTTTGAAGGACAAACCTGGCTTGAATCCTTTTGCATGCTAATAAAACCTTGACATGCTGACCAGGAGCAACCTTAGGTCAACTGGTACCCTAGGCAAAAGGGCTCCACGGCACCCCTCACCACACCACCTGGTGCCCCCATCCTGGTCTACATACACTAAATAAATACTGGAAAAGTGCCTTACTACAGCGGCGCCCTAGGCAGCCGCCTAGTTGGCCTATGCCTAAGGCCGGCTATGATGCTGACGAATCACTAACACCCTGTCTGGTGGGAGGCTCGCTAACATGTCTTTGGTATTTAAATTTGCACCTATAAAGGTGATAGATTGACAGGGTGACAATGCAGACTTTTTGAAATTTATTGTGATACCTAGCCTGGAACAAGTGTCGATGGTGCAATCTCTGGCTCGCAGAAGGTGATGTCTGGTGGTAGCAGTGAGGAGCCAGTCGTCGAGATATGGAAACACCTGAAATCCTTGCCGTCTCAGGTGAGTGGTAACTACTGCCATACATTTGGTAAACACCCTGGGGGCTGTGGTGAGACCAAAGGGCAGAGCTCTGAACTGATAATGGCTGGCTCCCAGCCGGAAGCAAAGGAATCTTCGGGAGCGTCTGTCCATTTTGATGTGGTAGTACGCATCCTGAAGATCTATGGAGCACATCCAATTGTCCTGACCCAGAAAGGGTAAAATGGACCGAAGCGTGACCATCTGGAACTTCGTTCTTTGTACAGACTTGTTTAGTCTGCTGAGATCCAAAATGGGTCTCCAGTCTCCTGTCTTTTTTGGTACCAAAAAGAACCTTGAGTAAATTCCGGATCCTTGTTGGTCTGCTGGGACTTGCTGGATGGCCCTTTTTCTTAGCAGTTTTGAGACTTCTTGCACTGCTTGGTCCCTTAGATTGGGTGGAACATCTGGGAGGGACTTGTTTGACCTTAAGGGGTTGCGAACGATGGGAATTCTGTAGCCTCCAAACATGACGGACTGTACCCATTTGTCTTGTGTTATGTCTTGCCAGGCTCTTGGGTACAGCAATAATCTTCCCCTGACTGCCTCCAGAGGTGAGCAGCCGGGCAACCCTTCAGGGATGCTGGAAGGGCTTGTCAGAGAAAGATTCTCTGCTGCCCTGGTTTTGCAGACCCCCTCTGCCACGAGGGTGGCGTCTGTTATTGTTACGTCCTCTGCCCCTGGAGGGAAACTCACCACGTGTGTCCGGCAAGGCTCCTTGGGATTTTCGGAACTACATCTTTCCACTCTTCTGACCCTTAGGATATGGTCTGGAAGGAGTGGAAAAGTGGACTCCTACGGCAGAGAGAGTCTTGCCTTCCTCCTCACACCTGCTAAGGGTATCTTTCACCTGTGATCCGAAGAGAGAGGAACCATCAAAAGGGGTGTTGGTGAAAGACGCTCTGAAAGGTTCCTCAAAGTTACATAGCCGCATCCAAGCGTGCCTCCTTAGGGCCACGCCTGTGCCAGCGGCTCTACTCGCACCATCAGCTGCATACGAAATGAGCCTCATGGAGGAGTTTACCACTGAATTAAGAGTCGCCAGCTGGGAGGCTGCCTTAGCCTGGGCCCCCTCAGTTGATGGATCTTGGAGGGTCTCTCCAAGCTCTTTCAGGAGATCCCTCTGAAGACAGGTAAAGTGGCACAGGTAATTCAGGGACCGCATGGAAAAGGTCGCTGAACAGAACATCCGCTTCCCATATCTGTCCATCATCCTGGACTCCTTCTTAGGGGGATGGACAAATGAAGAAGTTTCAGCCAACTCCTTCTTTGTGGCCACTGCTACCACCATGTCATCAACGTGGACACCCTTGGTCAAGAAAAGTTTGTCCTGCGGGGCAGTAATGAACTTGGCAGGTCTTCTAGGGGTCGGTTCCATTGTGTCTGGAGCCGTCCACGCCTTCCGAGCCACCACAGACATCAGTGGGTCGAAAGGCGGAGAGACCCAGGAGGTGGAAGGTCGGGATCCAAATGCGTCCAGGAATACCGACATCCTCAGAAGGGCTTAGGCTAGTCCAGTTTCCCCTCTGCCTAAGCATCTCAAGGATGTCTGAGAAGGAGACATCTTCAGAGGGGGATCTTGGGGACCCTTCCAACTCCTCTAAGTCGGTATCCGATGTGACAGACCCGGGGGAGTCAACATGCTTCCTCTTGCATTTCCTCTTGCGAGGTGGCTCCTCTGAATGATCAGGGGAGGCCTCTGAAGAGAAGGAGACACCCAAAGGGGTGTCCTGGAGCACTGGATCCCCACACCTGGCATCTGGAAGAGGGGCAGAGGCTGACGCAGGCACCCTGGGGGGAGGAGCCAATGGGGTAGATCGTGGCATTGACTCAGGGGCCAGTACACTCCTCATCACCTCGAAGAAGTCCCTGTCCGGACGCAGAGAAGGCTCGGGCTCCGAAGAAACCAGAAGCCCCCCTCGCACTGAGGGGGACGGCTCTGAGGCAGATGTGGGAGCCCAGCTCACCTGAGCCGAAGCACCAAGAGGGAGAGCAGGGTCGGACAAGGGTCCGATGCCACTCGCCCCCTCGGAGCCGACAAGGGAGTCTCGGCGCCCAGATCCCTCCAGGGAAGGTACCATGGAAGGGATCGGAGCCGATGACGGAACCGAAAGAGAGGGTATCGGCACTGACGGTTCCACAACTCGAACCCCAATGAACTCCAGCTCCGAGCTCATAGAATGAGTCGGAGGAGGAATATCAACAGCTGTGGACGGAGCCGACTCCTGATGAGGAGGGCTGGACAACATTTTGGCTAGGGCCTGCAATTTTAACAGCCTACTGACCACTCTTTCCAAGTCATGGTCCGAAAGTCTAGAGGACACAGAAGAGTGGGATGCTCGATGACTACGCTCCAATTGGAGCAGGGGCGACTTCAGAGCCGAACGTATCGACTACAAAGAAGGAGACCTAGATCTCTTTCGACTCTCAGCCGGCTCCGAAGACCGTGTCGGAGCCGACTGGGAGGGAGGGACATCGGTTCCAGCCGGAGCCAAGATGGATTGTGTGGCTTCACTCAACAACAGCTCCAAACTGGGAGCCGACAGTTTAGGTGTCCTGAAAAATTTCACGGGCTGAGCCTTCGCCAGTGAATCTTGGGGTTTAAGCATACCCCTCAGGATCAATTTATTTTTGTGCTCCTGCAGGACTCTTGGACTGAAAGCATGGCAGATGGAGCAAGAGTCCTACAGGTGCACAGTGCCCAGACAATAAACACAAGAAGTGTGACCATCTGTCAGAGACATCTTCTGACACCATGAGTCACACTTCTTGAATCCGGACGGTTCTGGATCCTTGGACCTCCTAGTGGAAAAACCAAGGACAAGAACACACACAGATAGGTTGAAGTAACCAAACAGAAAAACTTAACACACTAAAGTTCCCACAACCCACTACAAGTACCTCTACAACAAAAACTACAGCAAACTATCACTAAACACTAACAGTGATTAATAGAAGAAATTCTTTTTTTTTTTTTTTTTTTTTTTGAAAGAGATAGAGAGAAAGGTTAACCTCTAACTTTAACGGAAAGAACCTTTCTGAGGAAAAGGGAGAGAAGGGGGGGAGGGGAAACTCTAACTTAAACGAGTTTCTTGAGGAAAAGTAACGGCTTATCTAAGGAGGTTCATAGGTTCATACTAGGCTATCTGCCCAAGGGCATTTATAAGCCTAGCCCAGAGTTTTGTGGCTTTCGCCACCCCTTTATTTTGAGGGATACTATGCCCATTTTTTTGTTGTGCCTCTGTCTAGCAGTGACACTGAGGTAATCCCTGGGGTATACCTGCGATCTCCCATCCATTGGTCAAGATTTCTCTTGAACAAGGCCAGCAAGGTGCTCTGCCTCACATGTACCGGAATTTTGTTCCACAGCATAGGGAGTCTCTGGGTGATGAATCTGTCCCTCCAGCACGTTTTATTAATAACCGTGTCAAGGTTTAAGTCTCCCGCCCTTGTAGTTCTAAGGGATCTAGATTTCTTGAGGTGAAGCATGTTCATCAACTCCGGGTTGGACATGGCCTTGTATGTCAGGCACAGGTCACCTCTGAGCAGACGGTAAGCGACTGAATAGAGCTGGAGTTCCTTCAGTCGGGCAGCATAAGACATATTTTTGAGACCCTTTATCCTTTTGGTGAGGAACTTTTGGGGCCTTTCCAGTTGTTGCAGGTGTCGGGTCAGATACATTCCGAATGGGGCATTGTACTCAATCATTGGTCTGATGAGTGACGAGTACAGGGGGACGATGACCTCCCTTGATCTAGATGTAAATCCCTTCATGATCAGGTGGGCAATGTAGAAGGTCTTGGGCAACGTGAGTGTCAAACGAAAGGTTACTGTCAACCTGGGTCCCCAGATCCCTGATAACCTCTTCTGTGCTTAGTGGGTTGCCACCTATATGGTAGCTGGGGGTAACCTTGTTTTTCCTGAAGGGTATGGCTATGCATTTTTTGGCGTTTAACTTTAGGCCATGGCTCTGGCACCAGTTATCCGTGTCTATGAGACCCTTCTGAAGGATATCTGTGTCAGATGTGTTTTCGACTATGGCGCCCAGTTTGCAGTCATCTGCAAACTTAATCAGCCATAGCCCTCCTGTGTTTGCTTGTACTTCTGAAAAGTAGATGCCGAACAAGAGTGGGCCCAGGACTGAGCCCTGTGGGACACCACTTGTGACAGGCTTTGAGTCTGACATGGCGCCAGCAACTCTGACCCTGTGGGTTCTGTCACTTAGCCAGTTTGCAACCCATCTTGTGACGTATGGGTTTACATTTAAGCTGATGAGTTTTTCAATGATACCTGAGTGGGGTATTGTGTCGAAAGCCTTTGCCAGGTCGAGGTAGGCTGTGTGGACTGCCTTTCCCTCATCAATGGCCTTGGTGACTGTTTCAAAAAAGTCAACCAAGTTTAAAAGGCATGATCTGCCTTTGACAAATCCAAACTGGGTTGGATCCAAAGTCTGCAAGTCCCCTATGTCCTTATTTATGAGTTCCATTATGATCCTCTCCATAGCTTTGCAGATCAGGCTTGTCAAGCTGATGGGACAGTAATTTCCAGGGTCAGTGGAGGCACCGCCTTTGTGAAGTGGGACCACAGTTGCCGTACGCCACTCCTTGGGTACATATCCTGAGGTGAGGCTAAGATTAAACAGCTGTCCTAACTGCGGGTTTAATTCCTCATTGAGTTCGTGGAGCGCACAACCGGGGACACCATCTGGTCCCATGGATGCCGTGGTTTTCGCCTTGGAGAGAGCAGTTCTCACCTGAGCGTTAGAGATGTTTGGGGGGCTACAATCCTCTGGTATAGATATCTCTCCTTTTGGGGGGGAGAAGTTTGCACTGAACCTGTCGGCCAGTATGTTGGCAATGTCTGTAGGTTCAGTGATTTTTACATCATTTTGAACTAATTCTGAGCATATCTGGGAGTTTCCTCCCAGGTTTCTAACATAGCTAAAGAAGGCCTTATGATTGTCTTTTGAGTCCTTAGCGACTTTTCTCTCAAAATTTGCCTTGGATGATTTTATGAGAGATCTTAGTTTTTTGCTTATAATGATCAAAGGTGTCTTCCCTTTTAAGGGTTTTGCTCTATCTTGTAGTAGCTTCCTCCTTTTGTTGTAGAGCTTGTTTATGGCTGGAGTCCACCAGACTGGACGCTTGCCTTTGGTACAAAGAGTCTTTGTTTTGTTTGGGATTGCCTGATCCATGCAGTCCTGTAGGTGCTGGTAGAAGGCATTTGTAAGTGATTCAGCGGCTTTAGTACTGGTTTCTGCAGGCTCAGGGGCCTTGAAAGAGACCACACTAGTCTTTAGAAGTGTGAAGTCGGCTTTTGAGAAGTTCTTCACTGTGGTCTTTTTTATCTCAGGTGGGGGCGGGATGTGGACTTCCAGTGAGATTAGCTTATGATCTGATCTCACCAGTGAGGGGTATACTTCCGGTGTTGAACATTGTGACCCCATGTTCGTGATGATGAGATCTAGTATGTTTTTTCCTCTTGTGGGGATGGTGGCTAGTTGTTCCATGGCATAAGAGTTTATGAACTCAAGGAACCTTTCGGCTAGAGTGTTGGGGCTTGAGTAGTGATCCCAGTCTATATTCGGGTAGTTGAAGTCACCTAGTATGATGGTGTTTGGAGATACATTTATCCCCTCCAGTGTTTTCAGGAAAACTATGTGAGGTTCCTGAGTTTGAGAGGGTGGCCTGTAACATGCTACAAATTGCAGAGCAGTCTTGCCTATGGTTAATTGCACCTGGATGGTCTCCGATGCATCGTGCGTTGCCACCAACCTTGAGGTGTGGGTGTCCTTGATGAATATGGACACCCCCCCTCCTTTCATGGTGGTGTCCGGATTTTGGGGCCGGAATGCATGATATGAGGTAAAACCTGATAGTGCCGGGGTGCTCTCAGGAGCCTTGAACCAGGTTTCAGTCACAGCACAGACATCGATGTTCTCCATACTGAGAAGGGCCTCGAGTGCGTGCATCTTGAGGTTGCGACTTCTGGCATTGAGCAGCATTACCCTTAGTTTTTTTCCTTTTTTGTGTTCTAGGGTGGTAGGTTTAGAATTTGAGCCTTGCCTAAAAAAGGCACTATGGGGGTGGCAAGAGCCTTTGCCAATATCCGGAAGCCCAGGGGTGACAGGTGCAAGCTGTCCCTTGCGAAGCAGCGTGGCTTGTCCAGCATGTCATCCCAGGCAGACAGACATTGGATCCCCTTTGAATGACACCAAAACTATCTATTTACTACAGAATTTCGTGAACACATTATCATGTATACCAGATATCTAGATGATATTTTCATTATATGGAATCAAAATAATGATATAAATATGTTGGACACATTTTTACAATATATAAACAACACAGTTAAATTTTTGAAGTTTACTTATAATGTCCAAGAAAATAACATTAATTACCTGGATGTGGATATAACATATGACAAACAAACAAATAAGTTGAATACAAAAATATATAGAAAACCCACATTTTCAAATGCGTACTTGCACTTTGACAGTTGGCACCCTGACCATCAGAAAAAAGCCATTGTGAAGGGGCAGATGGTCAGGGCCAGAATGGTCAGTGAAGAACTTGACTTCATAGCAGAAATGAAATACATTATGCAGCTTTTTATGAACAGGGGGTATCCAGAACAATTTTGTGTCCAGATATATGAAGAAATAATTAATAAAAGAAGGAATGGTATTTACACAGCAATTCTAAATACTGGTATAATATCGAATCAAAATCTGGATAATATGGATGTAAAATTTAATAATAATATCCCATTATATATCATTAAATTTGATGATTGTTCCAAAAATATAGAAGGTATTATTAAGAAAAATTGGGATTTTTTTATTAATGATAAAATTGGGAGACAAGTATTTTTTGGAATAATAAAATTGTGTATAAAAAGTCCTTCCTTTAAAAATATATTGGAACACAAAAGAAATACTGGACAATGTACGAGTGCAAGAAAAGGAAATTTCAAATGTGGAACATGTAAGACATGCAATTATATTCATGTAACAGGTTCTAATGTTATAATTAATGAATGTAACATATCAATATACGGACATTACAATTGTCAAACAACTAATATAGTATACATAGCCTTGTGTCAACAATGTAATGTATTTTACGTGGGAAAGACGAAAAGAAAATTCAGAGAAAGAATCAAAGAACATCTATTAGATATAAAACATCAGAAGAATAGTAATGCTTTAGCAAGACACATTATGGAATATAAAGATCATACTTTTAAATTTATGGTTGTAACTCAAATTAAACAAGATCTACAGGGAAGGACAACCATATATCATTTGGACATGGAAGAATTAAAATGGCAAATACTGCTTAATGCATGTATACCTCCAGGTATAAACGAATACATGAGCATTATGCTAGTATTAAAATTAAATAGAATATATAATGTATGATACAGTATGATATTCATCAATTAAGTATCAAATTTATTTATTCATTTAAAATTTAAAAATTTAAATAAAAATTAAATATAATATTAACATAAGATCAAATATTGGTACATATTATGGACACATACATTTATAATGAAATCAATATTTATAGGGTGCAATTTTTTCACACATTTTTTATAATACAAATATATTAACTGATTAAAAAAGATTGGAATACATCATATTACAAATATTATAGTTAAGCTTTCTGCTTATAAGCTAATATACTAATAGCATATAACTTGATATATATTTCATTAATAAATTAATTTGTGGTAATAAAATATATACTTAGCAACATCATAGGGTTAATATATATATTCATCATGGTATATATGTAGTATAACAGCAATAAATAGGGTAATATATCATTCATTATAATGTCATTATAAAATTGATCAAATAAACATTTATATACAAAATTAGATATATATTAATAGAATTTTGAAAGTTGATTTTGTATTAGATTGTATGTATATATTTATTTGTAAAGTGCATGAGAGTATAATGTATACATATGTGTTGGTTTTAAATGAGAAAGAATATATATATATTTTTTTGAACAAATACCATTTCCCTTTTAAGAAAGTATGGCGGGAAATTAGGTCATTAATTAATATGATTATTGAATAATCAGTATTGTATAAATAAATGGTGTAGAATGATAGACTGTATTCTGAGGAAGTTCGTAAGGACGAAACCTAGGTCAACAATAAAGCAGTGTTCGTGTAAAGGTGGTTACGGAGTCTTTTCTGCAGTTTTTTGAGTTGGTCAGTATTTACCAGTTTGGTTTGTTCTCTTGTGGATATCTGTTCATCTCCTTATTGGCATTGGTATCGGCTTCACCTTGCTTTTGTACTACAGGTTTAGAATTTGAGCCTTGCCTAAAAAAGGCACTATGGGGGTGGCAAGAGCCTTTGCCAATATCCGGAAGCCCAGGGGTGACAGGTGCAAGCCGTCCCTTGCGAAGCAGCGTGGCTTGTCCAGCATGTCATCCCAGGCAGACAGACATTGGATCCCCTTTGAATGACACCAGAGTTTAAGCCAATTATTAAAGCTGATCATCTTGTCACTGTATTGTGGCATCATTCTTGGTGAAGGTAGGATACTGTTCAAGGTCAGGGTCATACCTGCCTGGGCTACGTAAGCAGAGAGCTCCTCTATGTCTCTTTTCATGTAGTCCAAGGAGGTACGTCTCAGGTCGTTCACACCAGCGTGGACAATGACAGAGTCGTACTTGTACCTGCTGTTGAGAGACCTGAGTGCTTGCGTTATGTGGCGGATTCTAGCGCCCGACAGGCAGCTTACTGTGACCTTTTCCTTGTTCAATCTGGTGAGCGGGATGTCAGTGTGTCTGACTATGGAGTCACCAATGACGAGTGTGTCTGGCATTGTGTTTGGCCTTAGGGCTGTGACTGTTTGGCACACTGACTATGTGGTATATGTGTTGCATGTGTTGTGTCCTGAGATGGCAGTTGTTTGGGTGTCTGCTTTGGTGGCCTCTGCTGTTTTGGTAGATTTTTGATCAGAGCCTCCGAATATGTCTTTGTGTATTTATGTGTATGATTTGAGGATTTGATAGTGCTATGTGAGACTGGGTTTGTGGTGTGTGTGGTTACCTTCTCCTCCTGTCTGGTCTTGCCAGTCCTATGTTGAGAGAGCTCAGCCTCCAGTTTGGCTATATAGTTGCATCTCTCGCATGTATTTGTGTTTTGTGGGAGGAGGAGAGGGTTGTCTGTGTACATGAGGCAATTGTAACATTGCCTCAATATTCCCGGATTCACCAGCTGAGCAGGAGAGGACACTAGCAACTGATCCCTCGACATGCTAGAAGGAATAGACAAAAACTTAAAAAGACTCCGGGGATGTGGGTGATCGAAAAAGGGGGTTTAGGCTGGTGGGTGCTATGTATAATAAAAGTGCTATATCAAAAAAATACTTTAGGAGCAAGTGCTAGGCTTTACAGATAGAGAATAGTCTACTTAGGATTCAAGTAGAGCTGAACTTTCTAGATATAGGATACGCTGGTTTGATCGGCAGTACAGTTAAAGGAAGGCTATTTTAAGGGAAAATTTGAAGAGTGGACTTTAGGTAGCCTGAATAGTTTAACCTTGATTAACCGCAGCTGCTCTTGTGTGCTCCTGTGGCAACTCCGCGCTAAATCGCGCTAACGCGCGTTTAGCGTGTTTTATAGCAGGGGGCTGAAAAGAGCTAGGAACTGGCCCAAAACGGCCAATGGACTACTAGTTTCTGGCTGAAACCACACCAAAATGGACAAATAGGCTGCTCAGTGCTTCCCACTCCCACTGGTAAGCAAAGAAGCTTCCTTTCTCCCAAATAAGGATATGGAACAGTTACAGGAACTAAGACAAAGCCCAGGGATCAGCAAACTCTGAAACTGGACTATTCTAGTTCAGTAAGGCGGGAAAACTAGAGATATATTTTTTTTTTTTTTTTCAGAAACAAGGAAAAAACAGACAGTAAATGCTTTAAATGCTATAAATCGGCTAGCGCACTTGAGTGTGTAGCCTACAGATACAATTAGCAACAATTGGAAACTTGAAGTGCAATAAACAGTATAAACACAGAAATCTCTTTAAATGTAGCAGCAAAACAGGCGAAAATGCAGTCGCTAGGTATTTAACAGTGGGAAAGCCACAAAAATATACTTATATCAGGTAAAAGTCACTCTTTGCTCTCTGCTGCTTGAATCACTCTGCAGGCCACCACGAGGATATGTGCTGAGTTGGTACAAGCTGAAAAACACGCGTTTAGCGTGTTTTATAGCAGGGGGCTGAAAAGAGCTAGGAACTGGCCCAAAACGGCCAATGGACTACTAGTTTCTGGCTGAAACCACACCAAAATGGACAAATAGGCTGCTCAGTGCTTCCCACTCCCACTGGTAAGCAAAGAAGCTTCCTTTCTCCCAAAAAAGGATATGGAACAGTTACAGGAACTAAGACAAAGCCCAGGGATCAGCAAACTCTGAAACTGGACTATTCTAGTTCAGTAAGGCGGGAAAACAAGAGATATTTTTTTTTTTTCAGAAACAAGGAAAAAACAGACAGTAAATGCTTTAAATGCTATAAATCGGCTAGCGCAATTGAGTGTGTAGCCTACAGATACAATTAGCAACAATTGGAAACTTGAAGTGCAATAAACAGTATAAACACAGAAATCTCTTTAAATGTAGCAGCAAAACAGGCGAAAATGCAGTCGCTAGGTATTTAACAGTGGAAAAGCCACAAAAAATATACTTATATCAGGTAAAAGTCACTCTTTGCTCTCTGCTGCTTGAATCTCTCTGCAGGCCACCACGAGGATCTGTGCTGAGTTGGTACAAGCTGAAAAACGCGCGTTTAGCGTGTTTTATAGCAGGGGGCTGAAAAGAGCTAGGAACTGGCCCAAAACGGCCAATGAACTACTAGTTTCTGGATGAAACCACACCAAAATGGACAAATAGGCTGCTCAGTGCTTCCCACTCCCACTGGTAAGCAAAGAAGCTTAATTTCTCCCAAATAAGGATATGGAACAGTTACAGCAACTAAGACAAAGCCCAGGGATCAGCAAACTCTGAAACTGGACTATTCTAGTTCAGTAAGGCGGGAAAACAAGAGATATTTTTTTGTTTTTGTTTTTTTTTTTCAGAAACAAGGAAAAAACAGACAGTAAATGCTTTAAATGCTATAAATCCGCTAGTGCACTTGAGTGTGTAACCTACAGATACAATTAGCAACAATTGGAAACTTGAAGTGCAATTAACAGTATAAACACAGAAATCTCTTTAAATGTAGCAGCAAAACAGGCGAAAATGCAGTTGCTAGGTATTTAACAGTGGGAAAGCCACAAAAAATATACTTATATCAGGTAAAAGTCACTCTTTGCTCTCTGCTGCTTGAATCACTCTGCAGGCCACCACGAGGATCTGTGCTGAGTTGGTACAAGCTGAAAAACGCACGTTTAGCGTGTTTTATAGCAGGGGGCTGAAAAGAGCTAGGAACTGGCCCAAAACGGCCAATGGACTACTAGTTTCTGGCTGAAACCACACCAAAATGGACAAATAGGCTGCTCAGTGCTTCCCACTCCCACTGGTAAGCAAAGAAGCTTCCTTTCTCCCAAATAAGGATATGGAACAGTTACAGGAACTAAGACAAAGCCCAGGGATCAGCAAACTCTGAAACTGGACTATTCTAGTTCAGTAAGGCGGGAAAACAAGAGATATTTTTTTTTTTTTTCAGAAACAAGGAAAAAACAGACAGTAAATGCTTTAAATGCTATAAATCCGCTAGCGCACTTGAGTGTGTAGCCTACAGATACAATTAGCAACAATTGGAAACTTGAAGTGCAATAAACAGTATAAACACAGAAATCTCTTTAAATGTAGCAGCAAAACAGGCGAAAATGCAGTCGCTAGGTATTTAACAGTGGGAAAGCCACAAAAAATATACTTATATCAGGTAAAAGTCACTCTTTGCTCTCTGCTGCTTGAATCACTCTGCAGGCCACCACGAGGATCTGTGCTGAGTTGGTACCGGAAACTAGTTACAATACAAAACTAGTTACAATACAAAAGTCTAGACTAACAACTAATTCTACACTAACAATTACAAATTTGACCAGAAAAATACAAATAATAATAAAGCTTATACGACCTGAGCCAGTAGAACAACCTCGCAGCAGAAGCAGCAAACGAGATTTGGGTATCTAGCGCCAGGCATCATGGGATATTGGGGGGGGCCTCGAGCCAGTAAGCAGCTCTCGAGCTTTTGACGATGGCCGAGTCGGAGCCGAGGATCGGCTCCGAACCCAACCAGCAAGAATGAAGGCGAGATAGACAACTTAACATCATTACATTCACCATTTTCTCTTTCAGTTTTTTGATATAATTAAAAGATACCTTATTACTGCTGCCAACTTTTGAGACCACCATAAGAAATAAAAGCACTAGTTTCTACATTTTATTTCATCTATATTAGTTTGGTTAACAATGACCACCACCAGTACTGTTGGCCAACAGGGTGCTGGCGGAAACTGGGCTGCTGTTGGCCGAAGGAGGAGAAGAGGAGGAAAGCATGCCCGAAGTCAGGTAAAGGCTAGGACTGTGATAGTGAGGGTCAGAACTTTGAATGTTGGTAGTATGACTGGTATAGGGAGAGAGCTAGCTGATAGGAAGGTTGGTACATTGTGTGTGCAGGAGACCAGATGGAAGGGGAGCAAGGCTAGGTGTATCGGAGGTGGTTTCAAATTGTTTTATCATGGTGTGGATGGGAGGAGAAATGGCATAGGCATTATCCTGAAGGAGCAGTATGCTAAGAGTGCTTTGGAGGTGAAAACAGCGTCGGATAGAGTGATGTTTATGAAGCTGGAAATTGATGGTGTAATGATGAATGTTGTTAGTGCATATGCTCCACAAGTTGGGTGTGCGATGGATGAGAAAGAAAATTTTTGGAGTGAGTTGGATGAAGTGGTGATGACTGTACCCAACGGTGAAAGACTGGTGATTGGAGCAGATTTCAATGGGCATGTTGGTGATGGTAACAAAGGGGATGAGGAAGTGATGGGTAGGTATGGTGTTAGGCAAAGGAATGCAGAAGGTCAGATGGTAGTGGATTTTGTGTAAAGGGTGGACATGGCTGTGATGAATACGTATTTTAACAATAGTGTGACATACAAGAGTGGAGGAAGATGCATACAGGTGGATTATATCTTATGTAGAAGGGCCAGTCTGAAGGAGATTGGAGACTGTAAATTGGTGGCAGGGGAAAGTGTAGTTAGGCAGCATAGGATGGTGGTTTGTAGGATGACATTGGTGATCACGAAGAAGAGGATGAGTATGAGGGCAGCACCAAGGATCAAATGGTGAAAATTGAAAAAGGGTAATTGTGAGGTGATGTTCAGGGAAGAGTTAAGACAGGCACTGGGTGGCAATGAAGAGTTACCGAATAGCTGGGTAACTACAGCAGAGCTAGTAAGAGGGATGGCTAGAAAGGTGCTTGGTGTGACATCTGGAAAGGGGAAGGAGGACAAGGAGACCTGGTGGTGGAATGAAGAAGTACAGGAGAGTATACAGAGAAAGAGGTTGGTGAAGAAGAAGTGGGATTATCAAAGAAATGAAGAAAGTAGACAAGAGTATAAGGAGATGAGGTGCATGTCAAAGAGACAGGTGGCGAAGGCTAAGGATAAGGCGTATGAAGAGTTGTATAAAAGGTTGGACACTAAGGAGGGAGAAAAGGACTTGTACCGAATGGCTAGACAGAGGGACCAAGCTAGTAAAGATGTGCAGCAGGTTAGGGTGATAAAGGTTAATGAGGGAAACTTACTCGCAAGCGGGGAGAGTGTGTTGAGCAGAAGAAAAGAGTACTTTGAGGGGTTGATGAATGAAGAGAATGAGAGGTAGAGAAGGTTGGATGATGTGCGGATAGTGAATTACGAAGTGTAGTGGATTAGCAAGGAGGAAGTAAGGATAGCTATGAAGAGGATGAAGAATGGAAAGGCTGTTGGTCCAGATGACATACCTGTGGAAGCATGGAGGTGTTCAGGTGAAATGGCAGTGGGGTTTTTAACCAGATTGTTAAATGAAATCTTGGAAAGTGAGAGGATGCCTGAAGAATGGAGAAAAAGTATTTTGGTACCGATTTTTAAGAATAAGGGTATGTGCAGAGCTGTAGTAACTACAGAGGGATTAAACTGATCAGTCACAGCATGAAGTTATGGGAAAGACTAGTGAAAGCTAGGTTAATAAGGGAGGTGATTATTAGTGATTAGCAGTATGGTTTCATGCCAGGAAAGAGCACTACAGATGTGATGTTTGCTCTGAGAGTGTTGATGGAGAAGTACAGAGAAGGTCAGAAGGAGTTGCATTGTGTCTTTGTGGATTTAGAGAAAGAATATGCATATAACAGGGTGCCTAGAGAGGAGTTGTGGTATTGTATGAGGAAGTCGGGAGTGTCAGAGAAGTATGTAAGAGTGGTACAGGATATGTACGAGGGTAGTGTGACAGCAGTGAAGTCTGCGGTGGGAGTGACAGATGCGTTTAAGGTTGAGGTGGGATTACATCAAGGATCAGCTCTGAGCCCTTTCTTATTTTCAATGGTAATAGACAGGTTGACAGACGAGATCAGACAGGAGTCCCCGTGGACTATGATGTTTGCAGATGACATTGTGATCTGTAGTGAGAGTAGGGAAAAGGTGGAGGAGACCCTGGAGAGGTGGAGATATGTTCTAGAAGAAGAGGAATGAAGGTCAGCAGGACTAAGACAGAATATATGTGTGTGAATGAGAGGGAGGATAGAGGAATGGTGAGGATGCAGGGAGTAGAGGTGGCGAAGGTGGATGAGTTTAAGTACTTGGGATCAACAGTTCAGAGTAATGGTGAGTGTGGAAGAGAGGTGAAGAAGACAGTACAGGCAGGATGGAGTGGGTGGAGAAGAGTGTCAGGAGTGATTTGTGACAGACGAGTACCAGTAAGAGTGAAAGGGAAGGTCTACAAGAGGGTAGTGAGACCAGCTATGTTATATGGGTTGGAGACAGTGGCATTGACAAAAAGGCAGGAGTCAGAGCTTGACGTGGCAGAGCTGAAGATGTTAAGATTTGCACTGGGTGTGATGAGGATGGACAGGATTAGGAATAAGTATATTAGAGGGTCAGCCCAGGTTGAAAGGTTTGGAGACAAAGCCAGAGAGGCAAGATTACATTTGTTTGGACATGTGCTGAGGAGGGATGCAGAGTATACTGGGAAAAAGATGCTAAGGATGAAGCTGCTAGGTAACAGGAAAAGAGGGAGGCCTAAGATAAGGTTTACGGATGTGGTGAGAGAGGACATGCAGGTGGTTGGTGTGACAGAGCAAGATGCAGAGGACAGGAAGAAATGGAAACAGTTGATCTGCTGTGGCGACCCCTAACAGGAACAGCTGAAAGAAGAAGAAGAAGAAGGTTAATTATGGAAAGCTAAGTTAGTATTTCCACTGCATCGTCACTGCAATCAAGTGATACTAAAGTATGCACTTTCCTTGCATACAGGGTTCCCCATTCAAAGCTGAATCATCCTCATGGAGGGGGATGGAGATCATAAATTTCTGACCCATGAAGGAAGGGCTTTATCGCTGATTGACTAAAATATAGGCATAGCTGTTACATTTAACCTCTAGGATCATCCTTGAACGGTCATGCTCTGGACAGAATTCTAAGCAATGCACTTCAATTTGGTGGTTGGAATCAAACGCCAACCCAGGAACAGCCAAATGACTGATGTCTGGGCACCATGAACAAAAAGTTGACTTGCTGACCACAAAGCATTCCTAGGAATGAGATAATCATTTCTCTCTACTCTTCCCTCATTAAACCAATCATAGAGTATAATGCCCCATTTGGCATGTACCTCACTAGACACCTGCAACAGTTGAAGAGGCCACAAAAGTACCTCACGAAGGGGATCCTAGGTCTTAAACACATGTCCTAGATCGACAGACTCAAAAAACTCCAGCTATTCTCTGTCTTATATTGTCTACTAAGAGACAATCTCTGCTTGACTTACAAAGCCATGTCTGACCCAGCTCTGTTAGCAATGCTACATCTAAAGAAATCCCAATTCCTCTGCACTACACGCTCCAGAGACCTCAACCTCATTACCACAATCAACAGAACATGCTGGAGGGACAGGTTCATAACCCAAAGACTACCCATGCTCTGGAATAGACTGCCCATACATGTCAAGCAGAGCACCTCACTGGCCCTCTTCAACTGAAATCTTGATGAGTGGATGGGTAATAGAAAGTTCACCCCGGGGATCACTCCAGTGGCTCTACTAGATAGAGGCACTGGGAACTAACGATGGGTGGCACAATGCCAGGGCGCTTCTATGGGCTAGGCTTGTAAAGGCCCCAGGGCCATTAGCCTAGTACACACCTATGAAACTATGTGAAAGGTCCTGATAATTGGACATATAAGAAAGGTAAAAGCACTTCTGGAGCCAAGCAGCAGCAGCCTACAGAAATTCCCTCCTCTCACTTCCAATTGAGCTGGAGGTTCCTTGGAAGGAACCAAATTGTGACTGAACCTCTAAGAATGCCGGGGGCTTGGACAACATTCAAAGAAGTTACCACCATATTGCACCACTTCCAAGAAGAACTCAGTCATTTGAGAAATCTTATATGTCGACTAGACGCTCTCTTCATTCTTCGGGGCCTGGCAAACCTGACCAGACCACCAAGATAAAAAACGTAATGAGGGTGGGGACAACCTAGCTGAAGAAGGAACCTCAAAAATCCTGCTCATTGGTGGTGGTGGTCCTGGAGTCTGATTTAATGGGACTAAGTTGAAAAACTCTCACTTGTTCTCTAGGTAGGACTGAGCTCAGACACCTGGAAGCCTCAACCTGAAAACATAGAAATCTAGCTGAAAGGACTAAAAACTACCAAAGAAGAGACACATCAACTTGCCTGCCTTGACCAGATAAGGAACAGGGAGCACAGACTAGCATATACCCTGAGGAAAACTGGTGGTGTGGCATGCAACAGGGTCATGCTCTCTGCCTGGAAGCCAAAATCACTCCCCTATTCCCCCCAACTCCAGGATTGAAGACCACTTCACTTCCTCCACCTAAGAATCTCCTACAGGTTCTACAACAAGTCATGGATTCTAAAGTCCTTCGGCAACAGTCCCCAGAGAGAGGGAAAATATTCTTTCTAACTGTCATATTGTCTCCCCTTCCAGTCAGAGAGAGACAAGAATAGACACAGACAGAGAGAGAGAGAGAGAAAGAGACAGTGAAGGGTCCCACTGACAGAAGCCAGCTTCTTGGGGGAAGAGTTGCATGAGGCATTCACCCCTTGTCCCATCATATATGTCAATCCGCTTAAAAGGGGAGGAGATCCAGTAAAGGGTGTGCTCTGAAAATAAAGACAGGCCCTAGCATGCCTCCTCCTTTACCCACACCAGATGTCATGAGAAAACAAAATATACAATACAAGGATTGAATGCAAGATGGCAGGATGGATCTGAAAATTGTTTACTATATACTGGCTGCCCTTTTACATGCTTTCTTTTTGCTTAAATACTGCTAATGTTTAACAAAATGGGCATTTAACTTTAGCAGCGCCTGCTTGTAGTCCAACTATATGATGAAGAGTTAATAATTTAAGTGGGAAATTTAGATCAGGCACTTCAACATGGTACAATGGCATGTCTGTTCAAATGTCTGAAGGACTGGTTCTGAAAGAGAGCAGCTTGAAATGGCTGTTTTATAATATGCATACTTACTCTGGTTTTTGTGTTAAACCGATGGGTCATAATGTGCTTATGTGAGAACACAAGAATAAGAAATTCATTGCCACATGGTTGATATTACATGTGCTTCATCTAGAGTGGGTCAACATGGTGAAAAGAATTCAAACCATTAATGGAGAGTGTGGATCAGAACATTTTTAATCTTGTGATTTACTTAAACAGTATGATGATTTATTTACTAGTCTGGGCTGTTTAGAAGGACTGCATTATATTCAGACATGTCATATAGTGAAGCCTGTATTCCATACTTCAACGAATA
This sequence comes from Protopterus annectens, assembly GCF_019279795.1. Taxonomy (NCBI): domain Eukaryota; kingdom Metazoa; phylum Chordata; order Ceratodontiformes; family Protopteridae; genus Protopterus; species Protopterus annectens. The sequence goes on along the minus strand of NC_056735.1, from coordinate 1,154,922,670 downwards.
TGCGACAGAAAAGAGAAAAAAGTTAATCTGTGTGGAAAAATGTGACATTACAATGAATTGATCAAAATCATGGTTACTTTCGTGAAGGTAAAATTATTATTTATCGAGATCTACAAGAATTGAATAAAGCTACAAAATTGGAGCATTATTTTATTTGCACAAATGAAGATATAATACCTGTAATGCCAGAAACAAACTACTATTATGTGCTTGATGAACATCAGGGATTTTGACAACTAAAACATTTCGAGGCTGCAAACTGTACACTTTTAATTTGCCTAGGGAAATGCATAGATGTTTCAGACTTCCATTTGGAATTCTAACAGCATCTGAAGTGTTTCAGAGTGCCACAACATAGAAAATCAAAGGGTTTGAACGTGTGAACATAGCTGATATAATTGTAGAGGACCACACAAATGAACAACATGATGTGAGACTAGCCAAGTTACTGAAAATCTGTTACAGAGTAATCTCAAACTGAACAAGAATAACTATAAAATTCAAATCAAGCTAAACTATATAAGCCATGTCTTATCATTAGAAGATTTAAAAACAGATAAAGACAGAGTAACAACCATACTGCAGATGTCTCAAAGAGAAAACAAGCCTTTTCAAGATTCAGTACCTACATTTACACCAATGAGCTTGTCATTAAGGAAATTAGTGATACATGACAAGCAATGGGAATGGAGAACAAGATAAGAAAATATCTTTGAAATGCTCAAGGATTAGTAATTAAACCATCTATTTGGAAGTATCAGAAATGGACCAGAAGCACTTATGGAATGCCATACATGAAGAAGATATGCAAAGAAAAATTTAGTGAAATTTACTTGAAAAGTTACATGAGTACATTTATAGGAAATTTTTACTGGTGGAAACAGATCATAAAATCACTGACATTTAAGAAGTTCTTTACAAGACACTAATGGGGCTACAAAGAATATTTTAGAGAGTACAGAATCATGACTTAAGTATAAAGTAAAAGCTAGGCAAGGAAATACAGGCAGCATATTTGTGGAGTCCTTCATATGTACCAGAGCAGCAAGAACACTTGCTTGGAGAAGAACTAGCGGGCAATGTATAAATTTTCATAGGTGTATGTGTGCATCCTGCGATATAGTGTACCATGTATAAGATGAACTTCTGTCCTGTGCTCGCAGTGAATACTGAGGTAGACTCCAGCTGCCTTATTGTCATGCATTAAATTAAGCAGCAAACTGGAAAATGAAGGAATGAAAAAGGACTAGAAATAAACTGAGTCATTTCATAGCTGATTAAGAGTACAAAAAAGCACTAAAACTCTTTCAGTATTGTACTCAGAGGGATTCAGAGATGAGGATGCATTGAAATCTGGCAGTAAAATGCTAAACATAGATGTCTGCCATAATGAAAAACATACATCTTTACCTTTTGTTTAAGGATTAAATAAGTTGATGCCTGATGATTAAAGCAGATAAACTTATAGTGTTTGGTTGGCTATGGGAAAATGTTAGTAAGAATATATGATGCACATTCAGGCATTAGGAAACATACAGAAAAGTCACACGATGTGTTGAACTGGCCAGGCACATCAATATAAACAGAGCAAGAAGCTAGAGTCTGTTCTGTGTGAAGTTATCATAACTTATTCATAATTTATTTTTATTTTACATTATTTTTCACTTGTTAACAAGGGTAGAACACTGGTTCTTGTCATACTTTTCCAGGTTTATTCCAGGAAAGACAACACAGGCATAAGAACATAATAAACAAACAGTAATGCAGAAGAAGGTGGGTGTTCTTGGGGAAATAACAGAGCACCCAGTAGTGCAGCAAGGCCCAATGCCTCAGGTTGAGTGCCTCTTCTCTCTGGGAAGGCCCCTTATTTCCCTTACAATGCCCACCATGGAAGGCATTATTTTATTTACATTTGTTTTACTACTGGTATCTAGATATACTTTTCATATTTTTGATGTAAAAAAAGTTCCTCCACCTAAAGTTTTATACGTGCTGTAGGATATGTAAATGCTGCTTTGGGTTTATATTTTAAATCCAAATGATACATATATATATATATATATATATATATATATATATATATATATATATATACACATTAGAATAAGAATTTAATACCTACACACACACACACAGACACACACACAAGCACACACACACACACACACACACACACACAGAGTGAGTCTCACATATACACACACACTGATGCAGAAGTAGAAAGAGACAGTTTCTCACACACATGCAGAAGCTCATATAGACATACATACAGGTACAGACTGACATACATGTATTATATACAAAGACACACACACACACACACACACACACACACACAAACACACACACACACACACACACACACACACACACACACACACACACACACACACATGTCCAGAGGTCTTATTCTGATCAAATAAATGAAATAATACATACAGTGCAAAGAGATGCATCTCCTCATCCCTCATAAGACTTCAGTGTCCCTGACTTTGCCTCATATTTTTGCACTGTTTACTGAAATATATTTGATTTCTGTTCTTCTTACTGTTCAGAAAAAGACTTATGCTGATATAAATGTTCTGTTCTATTAACTTTTTAAGTCAATTAAGACAATATTTCCATGACTTTCAGTCTATGTTACCACAACTATATTGGGTCTGCCCAGAATGCTTAAGTCAGAAGTTAGTAACAGCACACTCTCTTTCAGTCTCTCACACACACACACACACACACACACACACACACACACACACACACACACACACACACACACACACACACACGAGTATCCAGTACAGCTGACTGCATTGGTTTTATTTCCCCTGCTCCCTAAATATGGCTTTAAAGTGCAGAAGTTAATTACAGGAAATAAAGATGGCAGACATTTGCTTTTAACTGCTTACTGCAGTTACTTTCATTTTTTTTTTTATTTTAGCAGATACTTACTAAATGGGAGTGAAACAACATGGCAGCCATTTGCTTTCAGTCCATGCTTGGTGGTGGCTAAATATGATGAAGCAAATCCATAGACTTAATACTATGCCCTCCCTGTACATTGACAACCTCTTGAAGAATGTCTATTCTCTAATAGGTTATTCTGACTGCAGTCTGCCCATTATCTAAAAATATGACAAAATACAGTTATAAAAGAAATTAAATTGTACATGCGAAGATAAGTACATTTTGGTTTTGTATCATACTTCCAATTGCATATATTTATTTATTTATTTATTTTTTTATTTTACATTTGTTAACTGGGCTGGTCTATCTGGATACATATCCGTTTTCAGTAGAGGCCCGAGGAGAAAAGCTCCAATACACAATAGAAGTACATATTTAAATTGCAAGATTCAAAGTATTGTTACAACAAGAGAATACAGCTTACATATGCAGGAATGAAAATTTACATAGATGTTATATAAGACTAAAGGACAGACAGGAAATTATACACAAAACATTGATTTCGTTAAAGATACTGAAAAATAGACTGAAATCAGAGATTTTCCTTATTACTAAAAGGAAAGAGAAATTTTAGAGATCTGCAATTAGGAAATGGGCTAGGAAGTGGAGCTAGAAGTAATGAGATATGTAGTTAGTCAGGTTCTCGACATGGGCATGTCCATTGTGTGGAGAGATATTCTTTAAGGTTAGCTTTGAAATGATAGAGCGAAGAAGTAAGTCTAAGGTTGTTTGGCAGGGAGTTCCACTGCTTGCCAATGGAATTTGCATAAAGGGCATCCCCACCTGAGTTTTTTGCTTTAATGGTTAGGATCTGGATGCTGTTTGATGATCGGAGACTGTTGAGGTTAGTATATGGAGTTAGAATTTTGCACAGTGAGGGAGTTCTATCAGGATGGTTGATTATTTTATAAGCTTCGACGAGTTGGCTAAGTTTGAGGAGATTTGGCAGTTCCAACCAGCCAAGTCTTCACAGATTAAGGCAATGATGGGTTCGATAAGGGGATCCTGTAATAAATCTGGCAATGTGGTTATAGGCAAGAGAGAGCATGTTAAGTTCACGTTTATTGAGAAAAGAGAGGATTGGGGAAGCATAGAGGAGGGAAGAGAGGAGATGGGTGCGAGCAATAGTTAATTTGGTAGTGGGAGTTAGGAAGTTTTTAATTCTGTACATAGATCCTAGTTTTTTGTTAACAGACTTTACTGTTTGGGTAATGTGTATGTCAAATTTGAGCTTATGATCAATAGTGACACCTAGCAGTTTGGTACTGGTGACAGGGGTTATGAGGGTCCCATTATTGGATTTAATATGAAAGGTTGTGTTGTTAGTGTTTGGGAGTTCTTTACCTAGAGGTGAGAAGACGTTTTATATATATATATATATATATATATATATATATATATATATATATATATATATATATATATATATATGTATATAAATAAAATCTACTTAAAGTAAACTTTTTAATGGCCTCTGGGATTATGTAAGTCATACAAAACTTTTGTGTAACACTCTGCTAACATGACATATACAATATGCTCATTAGGTTTGTTGTAAGTGGGAGAAGAAAGGAAACAGAGTAGAGCTGCATTGTTTGACATGTCTAAGTGGATGTGAGCTGGAAAAGAAAGGGAATGTTTTTTTTTTCTTATGATATGCTGATACAGTTTGTGTTTCTGAAGAAAGTTGTTTGTCTAGCAGGAAATGCCAATATGGTAATTATGTGATGTTGCTTTGGTGGGACCATTTACAGGTAGTTTCTTTGACTAGAAACTGTTTTGGCTGTGCAAGAAAATCTGGGAAGGAGGAAATAGGCTGAGATTTGAGGGTTGGAACTCCCAAACAGAGTGGCTCACAGTAGCATAACAGAGAAGCTGTGACGTGTGCTATGAAGTTTGTTGCTTAGGGCCAATAAAGATGGGGGGGACTGAGATTTTACTTTGTACATGGGTGTTCTTTTGATCACTCTGTTAGCAAAGCTGTTAACAGAGTGTATCTCTTTTTTATTGGTAGCCATTTTTCTTCCCTCAGAAATGTGCAGTAATATCTCTGTAAAGGTGGTGCTATGGTTATGAATCTACAAATGCTGTTAGTGGTGCTTTGAAGAAATGTTAGGTTTTTCTTTGAGGTACTCGCAATGATTGGTTGTTCATACGAAAGCTGGTCTAGCTGGATGCATTTGGGAATAGAAGTGGGGTATTTTTTTATACTAAATCAGTAGTCGGGTAATTGTTGATATTTTGACATAATGTTGGAAAGTAAGAGCAAGACATCTACCTTCTTTGAAAGGAGGACAGAACAAGACAGCTGCAAAGTTTCACTGAAAAGCAGCCAGAAATAAGGGTTGTGAGAAGTGCTAGCAGCTAATAATGTAACATTAACTTTCCATAAAGAAGAAGGAAAGTTGTTGAGAAAGACCTGTAGAGAGCTGTAAAATACACAATGAGATTGATGAATACAAGTCCTGTCCTTGAGAAATCGTTGGACAAAATAAGTGTTTAAATACCTGAGAAGCTGACTACAGAGAGACAGTGGATATAAAAAGTGAACACCCCCCTGTTAAAATGCCACTTTTTTGTGATATAAAAAAATGAGACCATAATAAATAATTTCAAAACTTTTCCCATCTTTAATGTGCCCTATAATCTGTACAATTCAATTAAAAAAACAAACAAATCCGTTAAGGGGAAAAATATAAAAAATAAAAAACATACAATAAGCTAATTGCATAAGTGTGCACACCCTTAAACTAATACTTTGTTGAAGCACCTTTTGCTTTAATTACAACATTCAGCATTCTTGGGTACACACCTGCCATCAATTAAAGAGACTCTGATTAACCACAAATAAAGTTCAGCTGTCCTAGTAGGATTTTCCTGACATTTACTCAGTTGCCTGCTACGGCAAAAAACATGGTTCACAGAGAGCTTACAAAGCATCAAAGGGATCTCATTGTTGAAAGGTATCAGTCAGGAGAAGGGTACAGAAAAATTTCCACAGCATTGGATATACCATGAAACACAGTGAAAACAGTCATCAAAAAATGCAGAAAATATGGGACAACAGTGACTTTGCAAAGAACTAGATGTCCCTCCAAAATTGATGAAAAGACAAGACGAAAACTGGTCAGGGAGGCTACCAAGAGATCTACAGTAACACTGAAGGAGCTGCAGGCATTTCTGGCAAGTGCTGGTTGTGTACTACATGTGACAACAATCTCCCGTATTCTCCATATGTCTGGCCTATGGGGTAGGGTTGCAAGACGGACGCCTTATCTTACACAGAAAAACATCCAGGCCTGACTTAAATTTGCAAAACAATACATCAAGTCTCCCTAAAGCATGTGGGAAAATGTGTTATGGTCTGATGAGACCAAGGCTGAACGTTTTGGTCACAATTCCAAAAGGTACGTTTGGTGCAAAAACAACACTTCGCATCACCAAAAGAACACCATCCCCAGGGTGAAGCATGGTGGTGGCAGTATCATGCTTTGGGGTTGCTTTTCTTCAGTTGGAACTGGGGCTTTACTCAAGGTGGAGGGAATTATGAACAGTTCCAAATATCAGTCGTTTTTGACCCAAAACCTTCAGGCATCTGCTAGAAAGCTGAAGATGAAGAGAAATTTCACCTTTCAACATGGCAATGACCCCAAGCACACATCCAAATCAACAAAAGAATGCCTTCGCCAGAAGAAAATTAAAGATTTGGATTGGCCCAACCAGAGCCCAGACCTAAATCCAATAGAAAATCTGTAGGGTGACCTGAAGAGGGCTGTGCACAAGAGATGCCCTTGCAATCTGACAGATTTGGAGCACTTTTGCAAGGAAGAGTGGGCAAATATTGCCAAGTTAGGATGTGCCATGCTGATAGATTCCTACCCAAGAAGACTGAATGCTGTAATTAAAGCAAAAGGTGCTTCAAGAAAGTATTAGTTTAAGTGTGTGCATACATATGCAACCAGCTTATTGTATGTTTTTTTATTTTTTCCTCTAACAGATTTGTTTGTTTTGCAGTTGAATTGTACAGGTTATAGGTCACATTAAAGGTGGGAAACGTTTTGAAATGATTTATTGCGGTCTCATTTTTTTTATATCACAAAAACCTGGCATTTTAACAGGTGTGTGTGTACATTCTATATCCACTGTATTTTCATAAGCAGCAGTGGATGATCCAAGACATGTACATTTGAATATTGAACATCCTAATAGGTACGACAGTCTGAAAGGAACGTTACTGTTACTGTTCCCAATATGTCTACAGTAAAAGTACAGATCACAAACTCTTTCAAATATTAAAAACAAGAAAGTTTGCTGAGAAAGCCAGCAACACACTAACATTGTTGCAAGGAATGGGAAGAACTGTTTTTTTTTTTTTAAATATAATACTAATAGGTCTATATTATATGATCGAATAATCTCTTCCTCGAACACATAATAATTGATACGTATACAGTGAATGCTGTAAACAGCGAACGACCACTTCTTCAATTTTTTTCCTCGGGGAAAAAAATTCACGAGGCTGTAAAATAAAAAACAAACTTTAAAACACTAATAAAGTGGGGGGCTTCACTCCCACACCCCCTAATTAAATATACCAAGTCCGAGATCGCTCTACATTGAAGAAAAGGTCAATTCCCATTAATGGCCAACTGAATTTTTTCCCGAGGAAAAAATTCAAGGACGTGGCTGTTCGCGGTTTACAGCATTCACTGTATATGTGTCGATTATTATGTGTTCGAAGAAGAGATTCTTCGGTCACATAATACAGACCCATACTAATGAAGCATTTTTGTTCTGTACATGAAACAATGAGTGAAAGTAAGAAGAATGTTTAAACTTCCCTGCACTTTGGAAAAAATGTGGTACTCACATTTAAAAGTTGAAATGCTGAAATATATAGCACTCCTCTAATAATTTAATACCATGAAGTTTGAATGTGTTTAATGTACACAAAAGAAGCACCTTAACTGTTTTCATTTGTACTTCCTGCATTTTTCCTAAGCAAAGCCTAACACTGATATTTATGGCTCAGTGTTCGTAGACAGATACATAGATATAGACAGTCAGATAGAGAAAGAGGGACAAACAGACAGTCAAACAGACAGATAGACAGATGTAAGTATTTTTTTTTTAGATTTGTTTACCGGGGTAGAACACTGATCAAACAATGTCCACCAATTAAGGGCTCAGCCTTGTGTTTAAGACATCACCTCACTGAGCAAGTGAAATTCTTTGTCTTAAAAGAGAAGCATGTAATTCACAGGTGTAGAAATGTAAATAAGCTTGATATTTTGCCTATGTATCAGTTTAGAAGAATGTGATCTCAGAAATTTATAACTAGAAAAAAATATATAATCAGTGGCCTCAAAAGACTTAGTTATCGAGACCGACAGGCAGCCTTTTCTTTTATATTCATTCTCTTACAGACTCCACTGTGGAAATCTGTGCCTGACCTTTCTAGTCATGAAGGATCCAATCGTATATGAACTTCGATTCCTTTACAGAACAAATGGTACTTCAGTGCCTGGTTAGAGAAACTAAACCTTCATCATCAGATAAACGAGACAAGTTAATATTTATTTATTTGCCACTTATTCACCGGGTTAGTGGACCAGTCTATTGCCCTTTTACTGGCATGATTCTAGCTAAAAGAGCAGAAAATACAACACAGACTTTCAATCAACAATAATTTTATACAAACTGAGTACATAGCAAAATTGAGAACATAGTATGTTTAAATGTGGATAGGGTAGCATTAAAAGACCAAGTCAGAGTGTATTGAGAAAAAAAATATATACAAAATGTAAGCTATGACTACAATATCCATAACATGCAGAGCAAACGTACATATAATGCATAGACTCCTAGATACATGTGAAATACATACGTATAAAATACCATATTAAGAGGCTAAGAAGTTTATTAGATGTATTCTGTTATTCATGATATGGGATGGCAAGTTACCCAACCACTGTCATGGTAGCAGTTACAGGTAGATTCAGTAAAGAGATGCTCTTTAAGTGCATCGTTGAAGCTTTTAATGGTTTCTAGATTTTTGATGTAGACAGGTGCTTCCAGACAGCAGGTTCCAGTCTACAGAAGACTCTCCCACCTATAGCAGTTATAAATGGAGGGTGTATTAATAATAATATGACAGATTCATATTACAATGTACCCCTCACCTCTGTAACAGACTTCCAGTAAATGTCAAGCAGAGTAGCACCCTTGCTACCTTCAAGGTAAACCTATATTACTGGATGGGCAGCCTCAAATTCTCCCCTGGTCTATCTTCTTTTGCCTTCCTTGAGGGGAGAGGGAACTTTTGAATAGTCTTTTTTTTTTTTTTTGGCTAGGCTTGTAATGGTCTGCAGGATGACTGCCTACTACTTACCTATGAACTTATGAGTGTCATACAGTCTGTTGTCCAGTATAGTGGTGCAGTGTGAAAGACATGCAGATGAAGCTGGCTGCATGCAAATGGTCTCTGCCTCATTGTTTCTGACATCTTGATATATCAAGTGTTAGGCATCTCTCCAATCTGCTGGTAGGCAACAGAGTCCAAAAGCCCACCCACAAAAGTGCCTCTAGACTTCAAAAACATCTTCTATGTCCGACTTTAGCAGAGGGACAGTTGGAAGACCCAACACAGCCCCTCCCAGGAAACCACTGGTGAAGGGAGGAAGACCACAATGGGTTCCAAAATTCCAAGGAGGTATGATTTAGGGAATCCGGTGAAAGCAAGCATCCATAAATATCCTGTCGCTTTCAAGGCCATAGGCTTTCTTTTCTGACATAATTCTAGCCCATAATTGAGTATAAAGTCCCATTTGGCATGTACCATACTAAGCACCTGCAGTAATTAGAGAGACCTCAGAGGTTTCTAACAAAGAAGATCAAGGGGTGCCAGCATGTGCCTTAAACAGACTGACTAAAGTCCCTGTCACTATACTCTGTATTGTTTAGACTTCTTAGGGTAGACTTATGCCTGGCTTACCGAGCAATCCAAAACCCAAACCTAATGAACGTGCTGCATATCCGTAAATCAAACGGGACTAAAGCTACCCATTCCAGGGACCAAAATATGACTTGCGACTTAAATAGGACATGCTGGAAGGACACATTTATCTCCCAGAGACTGACGCATCTTTGGAACACACTACCAATTCATGTGAAACAGAGCACCTCTATGACACTGTTCATAAGGAACCTAGATGAGTGGATGGGGCACCATAAATTCTTACCGGGCAGAGAGCCCACAACCCTCCTGGACATGATTACTACATGCAATCATGGGTACTGACTAGCATTTCTATGGGACTACATTGGGATGAAATGGCTAGGCTTAAAATGACTTACTGGTCGATAGCCCGGTAATCTCCTATGAGCTTATGACATGGTACAGGTGAGCATATCCAAAGAACAGTGCACAATGAGGTCAGGGCTGTACCAGCTCTAGCATAGGCACCCAAGTAAGATCAGAGATCCCTACATGTAATGTCCTACACACATAACTCTAAACCCACGAACAGCATAAAAAGCACCCGATGTCTCACACCTGGGCCAATGACCATGGCATGGGGTTATCCTGTAATGTCTGTGCTACCAAGGCTAACCAGTTCACCCACAGAAACTGAAACAGAGAAAAAGGCACAATGAAAAGCCTCAGCCTTAAGTACCCCAGTCCATGACTGGATAACTCCAAGGGTCAGTCCCATGTTCTGGCAGATGCACCAAATTAGTCAGGAGGAGGAGGAGGAAGGCAGTATAAATACCCAGAGATGCCCCCAGGGTATGCAAAATGGGTGTACATCTTTCAGGCCCTGAGTTCCCCAAAGAACAAAGAAACAAGAAAAGGATGGAGTCTCTGCTAATCAAGGATGATCTCCTACGCTGTGAACCCAGAAAGGGCCACAAAAGATGTGAACTTACCTTTTGGAGGAAAGCAAGTCACACACAATGAGTCAACTTTACAGATCCAGTTAGTATCAAAACAAGAAGGGGGAAACGCTCCCTAATGCAAAGATATACAGCCCTGATTATGACCCACACAACTCAGGCTTGACTTGTCGTTTTGATGGCTAGAAAAGGCAATGAGGGTTGGGGAGAATGGAAAGCCTTACACCTGTTTACCTCTCTCAGGGGTAAGGGTATGGCTGCATGCTGGGCATATCAGATGTATCCTGGTGGACAGTGGGGTAATGAATGAGGGGGTGAGAGCAAGAGTCAGGGTGGGAAGGATCTGAATAGTGCACATCCTCACAGAGGTGGTGCCACATCAACTCCACAAACACTCATCATTCCAGCATGTGAGAGAAAGTCTTAGGCTGTAAAATAAAAATCCCCCTCACACAGCAGCATATATGACACTTCAGGTGGCTCATAAGCTGTACTCCTTCCCTACCACAGTCTCTCAATACTCCTCCTGCCTTGTCCTGGGTGGCTGACACCAACAATTCAGGGGTAACACCAGACCAGGAAACGAAGAGAGAAAAGAGGAGCTCCTAGCAGCTGACTGTCAGGTGCTGAACCAGAACTGAGCTACAACTGATGTAATCTAAGATTGCTTTTGCAAACCTTGCTTTACCTGGCTATTCACTTTCTAAACTGTTTGCCCTGTTGTCCTTGTGAGCACTGCAGTAAAACAAGCAGGGCAAACCAGAATTCCCCATCTTCAGCAGCAGTCACTGGCTCATCTTCTCAAATTCTTAAGCAAACTGAGGGATCTAATCTCAGCAGCCTCTTTTGCATTTGTCTCAGGACCTCTTCACAGTAGACTGTGTGGGAAGCACCCTTACTAAGTGTCAAAACCATATTAACCGATTCACTTCAATCAGAAGTAATAAAGACTCCTCATTAAATCCTCGCAGATTACTGAGCTCCCTACTTTGTTAAAGCAACCAAGCCCCTGATCTCATTCCACTAGACACTACCCAAAAAACCCAAAACCAAAGGTGAGGATGGGGACATGGGCTGACCAGTAAAATGAGACTTTATCCTATGCCTCAGCTCTTGCTTTACCATCACACTGCAGTACCATGTCTATAGCACTACAGTCCCATGTCCAGTACCACATTAGTGGCACTGCCATCTCATGTTCCAGTACCATGTCTGTAGCACTGTCTTCTCATGTTCCAGTACCATGTCTGTAGTACTGCCATATTATGTTCTAGTACCATGCCTGTAGCACTGTCACCTCATGTTCCAATACCATGTTTGTAGCACTGCTATGTTATGTTCCAGTACCATGCTTGTAGCACTGCCACGTTATGTTCCAGTATCATGCCTGTAGCACTGCCATCTCATGTTCCAGTACCATGCCTGTAGCACTGTCACCTCATGTTCCAGTAACATGTCTGTAGCACTGTCACTTCATGTTCCAGTACTATACTTGTAGCACTGCATGCCTGTAGCATTGTCACCTAACGTTTCAGTACCACCACCTGTGGCATTGTCACCTCTGCACACATGCTGAATTTTTTAAAAGGAAAACTGCTTCTCCCAGATTAGGAACTCTCACTTTACTTTGGCGAATTATGCAAACTTTCTGAAAAATTTATCATGACAAGTACTTATAAAGAGGACAGCAGATACAAATTAAAAGGATAAATTAAATTAATTTTCCCAAAATAATTATCTCTACAGTAGCCATAGCATAGCACAAAAAAGCATGCCTGTACAAAAAACAGAAAATTCAGGGTGTACCATATGTTAATTATAAAAGAAGGTGTGTAAATTAGGACAATGATGCCACACAGAGAGTTCAGAAAAACACGATGACTTAACACAAGATCCATTCAGCAGTAGCACAGATAGGGCAGGATGAAGGGGGGTAACCAAACCAGGCACAAACAGTTAGGGGGTGAGATTGGCCATCCAATCCCAGTCATTTCCTAGCTCTTTTTAAAAGGTGGAATTGCATTTGCAGTCAAACATATGTGCTGCAGCACTCCGTGTGTGGTCTACATTTTAGCAAGCAGTTTGCTACAATTTAAAAGAAAAATCTCTCTCCCTCTCTCTCTATATATATATATAAATATAAATATATATTAGTAGAAGTAAAACCTGAATGATACACCACTCTGTGCATGGAACAGACTGTATTACCTGACTGCTACATTTTTAGAAAATAGTTCACTACAGTTCAAATGATAAAAAAATGATTTGTTTGATACTCTCTCTTTTTTCCAGGTAAAACCTAAGTGCTGTAGCTGTGTGTGGTATAAACTGAAGTCTGTAGCAACTGCTTGCTACATTTATAGGAAGTAGTTTTCTACAGTTTAAAAGAAAAAAACAAAGATTTGTTTCTTTTTTTTTTCCAAATACAATCTGAAGAATTGGGGTCAGGAAAAGGGGACAGAAACAGGACCTGATTGGCTCCTGCATCTAAGGAGCCCTAGCCACCTGATTGCCTTTTTTTTCAATGGCTCCTCAACTGAGAAAGGGAAGAGGTGGACTGCAGAAAGAGGATCTGAGATGCGGGTTGGCACCTGCATTTCAGGAGCAACAGTTACCAGATTGTGAACTTTTTCTTGTTTCAGAATAATATTGAGGGGTGCCACATCGCAGAACAGCCCCAGGCACTACGTAAGCCAGCTACCATTCAGTAATGATTTGCTGAAGAATCATCTCTCAGGGATACTATATTTCTGTTTTTGGTATACGTACATGTAAAAACTAATACTCCTACCTCACAAGACCTAATCCAAACTGTTTCCTGTTTGCAACATTGCAGGTAAGATCAAATCATGAGGATCTTATATTTTGTAAGACCTAGCCCAAATTGTTTACACACACAGAAATCACACGCACATATACACATACAGACACAAACACATACACACACAGACACACACATATATAGAGACATACACACACACACACACACACACACACACACACACACATTTTTACATTTTTTTTTACTTGCTCATCTATGTCATTTTAGTACAAGACCCTTGGCCATGTGCCCATCGCTTGAAACAATAAATAATTAAATAATTAAAAGGAACACTCACAATAAACAAGGAATGTGACATCATGCTGTAGTCAGAATCATGGTTGCCCCAGATTCTGCCCTCCTGCCCTAAAATATTTTCCCACTATGGGCCAGGATGAAAAGCATACAGAAAGACACAGCATGTATGCAAAACCTCATTGAAGACTTTGCCGTAATCTGTCATCTTAATTCTGACAGTCACTAGAAGTGGGAATGTTGCCCGTGTAACAATTACTATACAAATTAAAAACAGAGTACAAAAAGTAAGTGATGCATGGGAAAATCCTAATATCAGGACTATGCAGTTAATGAATAAACTCTGCAAAACAACCTTCAGCATTACTCGAAAAATAAAATATATATGGAGAGACAGAAAGGAATTCTTTAGGTGCTTGAAAAAACAGCATGTCACATTGAGGACCATGTATTGCAGTGAAGTGATGTATGAAACTTAATGAGCAATATTCTAAAATGGAAAACATTCAAATGGTGCACCATTTACAGACATATACCATCTTCTCCTCTGGGAAAAGAATCATAATGCTAATGAGTTAGTGATAAAGTATGACTTATGACTCACATTTTGCACATCCTTCTTATTTTTCTTATTTCTGAACCAGATTTCAGTTGTTGCTAAGCAAAAGAACCAGTAGAGAAACAGAAATCAAACCATTTATTTTTTATGTAGTGTAAGAGGCTTGAAAGGTACTGCAAAATATGCAACTCATATGAAAACAAATGCATTCTAGTTACTAAACAGATAAATTATGCCATGGCTAATCATGGAATCTGCACCAAATTAAGTCTAAGAAAGTAGGTAAGTGTTAGCAACCTTTGTAGAAATTTGATTAAGATGAACGTTTTTCCCTGTTCCATTACAGTATTGCCAACAAAAACAATGACCCAGAATAACTTTAAAAACTGTACTGTGACACTCCTTTGAGAAAGATGTTCTCTAAATGAAGTATGGGTAATAAATATGGATTTAAATATTTCTATTCAAAATACTTAAGGCACAGCTGCTTGCTTGACATCCACAGCTTGAGAAATCGATTGCAGTCCTGCCTCACGTTTGCAGAGACACATGCCAATGATTTTCAGTAGACAGGGTTTAATTCATGACACATTCTGGAATTTCAGTAATGCACCAAGGATCACAGCATCCTTAGATTGGGAAGAAGAAAATTTAGAACTCTAAAACAGCATTTCCCTACTTAGTAATTGAAAACTTGGATGCCTGTCAATCAACAGCATTACTATCGTGTGGTGAACAAAGAAAAATGAGCAACACAACTTTTCCCGACAGTGGAATTTTGTTTTTTTCTAATCAACCTCTGATTAAATATATTTAAGTTTGGGGGTGTGGAGAGTGCAGCAAGCTTACACCCCTACAAAGAAAAAAACAGTTACTTCTGAGATTTGACGAATGTTATTTCACCTGTTTTTTTTTGATCATTCAGTACTCAATAACAACACTGTCAATCAATCGAGATGTATCCTAAAAATTAACCACAATTGATACTTTATCACCGAATGCCTTTCCAATTTAAGAATACCTGAATCCTAAGTGCTGGTTACACAGCAATGCATTCATAAGTACATTTTTCACACACTGAAAAACAGCAATGCTAATAGAAAGCTCCCATGTAATGTCACAGCACAATGGTGGGTTGGACTAGAATTTAATTTCTGAAACTCTAACAATGCA
Source organism: Protopterus annectens (assembly GCF_019279795.1). NCBI lineage: Eukaryota > Metazoa > Chordata > Ceratodontiformes > Protopteridae > Protopterus > Protopterus annectens. The sequence goes on along the minus strand of NC_056735.1, from coordinate 1,154,907,002 downwards.
TCATATCTTGTTGCATATCTTTATTGCACATATTATGTACGAATACTATTACTCTATCATACACTGTATTTTTGCACTAGTACTACATTTGTGCACTTGCACTACAGTCATTCATCTTTTGCTCATAATGTTTCTTATACTGTATTCTAGCTTGCTATTAAGACCTAGGGGGAAGTTAATTGATTGGTACACCTATCCCATCCATTTAACAAACAATAAATAAACAACTCACAACCCATATATTGCCAAAGGTAAAATGTGAAGATATGCAGCAGTGAAACAAAAATGTTAAAAACATACATAGCTTTTCACAAACAGCTGAGTAACATATTATGACTCTTGAAACTTTCAAAGGGATGTGACTCTTTGTATATAAAAAAAAAATCTGCCTTGAAAACGGCAAGCGCATTTTGCAGGTACATCAAACATCTACATAACAGCCACAGTTCAAAGATGCATTTTCTTTATGTAGTCAAGAAAGAAGCAGAACATTACAGCACTAGTCTCCTCAATAAATATCCAAATCTGCCTCATCACTTTTGGGTACAGATTTTTTTTCTAACCTATTTGGAAATAGGCAAAATCAAATAAGTGTTGTAGTGAGTTATGAAAAATAAAGAGTGAGAAGTCGCTTACAGTTTGGGGGTACTGTGTTCAAAAATTGTATAACTGTATTTGTTTGTGTAGCTAACAACTGCTTCATTGAATCCTGTCCAGTCAAGGCTAGCCAGCCAGTGTTTCATAGGTTCACAGATGTGTACTAGGCTAACAAACACAAGTGCCTTTTTAAGCCTAGCCATACATCCCAAATCTCATACAAGTTCTGGTACCCTTGATAACTGTAAGCATGGGCTTGGGAATTGAAACATATACAAGCAGGGGCCTGAGAGTTGAATCATTTACAGGCTGCCTGTGTCCATTAGAGGCATAGGTGCCAAACAAACCAGGGATGAATTTCCTGTTCCCCATCCAATTTTCCAAGTTACACTTGAATAGGGCTATGGAGGATCTCTGCTACACACAGACGGGGAGCTTGTTCCAGAGAAGGGGTAGTCTCTGGGATACATATGTGTCTCTCCAGCAGGTCCTATTTATATCACAGGCAAGGTTAAAAACTTTAGAACAAGTAAATCTGGTGCTGTTTGTTTTGCAGATATACAGGAGGTCCATCGGTGTGGTGTCTGACAATGCCTTGTATGCCAGGCATAGATCTTCACTTAACAGTCTGCAGGAGACAGAATACAAGGATAGGGCCTAGAGGTGGTCTGCACAGGGCATGTTACCTATGCCCTGTATTCTTTTAGTGAGGAACCTATGTGGATGTTCCAATTGTTGGATATACCTGGTTAGGTATATACCAAATGGGACACTGTACTCAATGATAGGTCTGAGGAATGCTGAATATGGTGGAACAATGACTTCTTTGGACATAAATGCCATACCTTTATTTATAAGTTGCACAGCATAGAATGATTTCCTCACTACTGTAGACACGTGGAGGTCAAAGGCTAGATTACTATCTATGTGTGTCCCCAGTCCTTGACTACTGTGTCAACTCTTAGGGCTGTGTTGTCAATATGACAGTTGCCAGGTACGGTTGACTTCCCACAGGACACTATTATGCATTTCTTGGCATTCGGTTTTAGTCCATTGCTCTGACACCAGTTGTTTGTCTGTGTCAGCCCTTCCTGGAGATCATTTGTGTCAGTGGGCAATTCAATGACAGTTGCTAATTTGCAGTCATCTGCAAATGTAATCAGGCAGGAGGCAATGTTGGTCTTGACTTCAAAGATGTAAATGAAAAAAATGAGTGGTCCCAGAACTGATTCTTGACGGACTCCACTTGTGACTGGCCTCTTTGTAGAGATAGATTCCCCAATTTTAACATCCTGGGTCATGTCTGTGAGCCAGATGGCTATCTATGGGGTGACACAAGGGCTTGTACCTAACCACTTAAGTTTGTCAACAATGCCCGAGTGGAGGATTGTGTGAAATGCATTGGCCAGGTCAAGGTAGGCAGTATGAGCCATCTTGCCCTCAAGCATTACTTTGGTGACCTTCTCAAAGAACTTCACCAGGTTTTGAAGACATGACCTTGATGAAACCAAACTGGGTTGGGTCCAGTGTCTGGAAGTTTCCTATGTCATTATTGATCATTTCCATGATCATTGTTTCCATGGTTTTGAATATGAGATTAGTGAGACTTATGTGTCTGTAGTTTCCAGGGTCTGTAGATGGCCCACCTTTGTGCAGATGGATGGCTGTTCCTGTTCTCCACTCATGAGACACAAAGCCTGTTTGCAGGCTACAGTTAAACAGCAATTCCAGATGGCCTGACAGATCATGTTTCATGCTGTTTAGAAGGCATCCTGGGATATTATCTGGACCCACTGATGCAGTGTTCTTGGCCTTAGAGAGAGCATTAAGGACCTGTTCCCCAGTGAAAGCAGGGGGAGTTATACTTGATGGTATTTCTTATGGGAATGTTTAAGGTGAGAGAGGGATAAAGTGGGAGCCGAATTTGTCAGCCAGGAGGTTTGGTATATCTTTTGGCTCAGTATAGGTGGCTCATTTTACAATGAGCTCGGCACACAACTGTGCATTGCCTTTGAGGTTGCGGACATAGTTAAAGAATGCCTTGTGGTTGTCCTTGGCCTGGGAGGCCAAACTTACCTCAAATTTGGCTTTGGTAGACTTCACTTATCCTCAGTTGTTTGTTTAGTTTGATGAGAGTGCTTTTATCCTGCTGGGTGCTGCACCTCCTAATTTTTGCCATGATTTTCTTCTTTTCTTCCTACCTTCTTTATACAGCCTATTGATATTGTGATTCCACTAGGGTGGCTTGTTTTTTCAGTTAGTTCTCTACTTCTTCCTGGTGGGTACAGCTGCATCGATGCGCCTATTAACATGCTTGTATAGAGTTTCTGTGAACAGTTCTGCATAGGCAGCAGTGTTCTCAGTGTTTATGGGGGCATGACATCTTGCCAGGTTATCACTTAATAGTAGGAAGTTAGCCTTAGAGTATTTCCTGAATATTCCAGGGTTAGCTGGTGTTCCAGGATTTACTTTTACTTCAAAGGAGACAATTTTGTGGTCTGACCTTACCAGAAGACATTACATTAGGGGTGTGCATTATTCTCCCATATTAGTGAGGACCAGATCCAGTTTAGTTACACCCCTTGTTGGTGTACTGACACTCTGGTCAAGAAAGTTTGTGTTTACATAATCCAGGACTCTGGGACTGTATGTTTGGTGTCATATATGATCCCCAGTTAATAGTGGGGTGATTAAAATTGCCCATAAATATGGTACTGAGGTGGATGGTGAGTGTTCCCAACAAGTTTACATACATGGTATGGGTTTCCTGCGTCATGGGGAGAACCTATAGCTTGCAAGGAAGTGGTAATGGATTTTGTCCACAGTCATTTCAATGTGGAGAAGCTCATATGCATTGTCCTGTTAGACCAGCCTTGAAGTATATTTATTTTTGTTGTAAATTTAGACACCTTTATCTTTAGTCAATATCTGTGTCGTAGCTGGTCTAAATGTGTGGAAGGCATTACAACCTTGCAGAGACTGGGAATTACAACCTCTTTGAGGTCTTCAAGCCTTAGAGTTAGTTTTATTAATTTTGGGGTATATGCAGGGTATCTTCCTGCTAAAGACTCTGGAGGGATCCTCCAGGAAACAGTGAGGTCCAAAAACTAAGTCTGATCAGCTGTCTGGGATTAAAGGGTCTTTGGCCAAATAGTGCTAGACTGCTTATGTTACATTCTTGCACACACACACACACACACACACACACACACACACACACACACAAAATCCAAACCATATGTGTTTCTTAAAACGAATATACAGTATTACAGGTAGATATTATCTGCAGACTATAGAACATGTGACACTACAGAGGAAGATGACATAGATGTATCAATGTACCTAACAGCATGCTTAAAAACCCTGTTTAAAAAAAATGTACTTATTTAGAATGTATCTTGGCAATGAACTGGTAGTATGATCCAAAGGATCTTTCCAGCTGTGACCCAGGACCAAACCAAAGGCCCAGATGTATATTACACTATGGTACAGAAATATAGGAGCACCTAACAGGATACACCAAGCAGTGCATCAAACAAAATATAATTTTTCAGCTAATGAAACAAAATGGCCCATCAGCATAGCATGTCAAGTAATGATTCATCAACATTTCCCCTAGTAGAGAACACCATCGCCTTACTTTCACAAAAGCTAAATGGCTCCACATATATCAAAAATACTACTCTTCTCTTAGGTTATCTTTTATTCAAGCTAATCATTAAACAATGCTTCCCTTGCTTCACACTAACGATGCGAGAGACATTCCTAGCATTGTAGGACCTCAGATCCCTGTACAACTCAACTCCACACTTACAAACTCCCTTTACCAGCCTAAGAGGCACACAGCCAAAATAGGGCAATCCATTCCAGAAGACAGAAAATCCATCTTTTCAATGAGCAATTTTCAAAAAGAACTAAAACTCTGACAATGAGACACACTGTAGATGCTTCCACAATAGCCACATCACCAAATTCTACACATCATCAACACCAGCACTTCCTTAAAACCTCCTACCCCGCTACTATGACTTCTCTTTTACGATCGCATGACCCTTTCTCCAAACATATTTCTTTCTTCCTACTTCATTAATAACCTTTACTACTTTAAGTACGCTTTCAACTCAACACAAAGGATTCCTTAACATCTTCAACAGCCAAGAATGCTTCCCTGAAATATTTGCTTCCCCCAATTAATTTATACTGTTTGTACAAATTGTTTTATAATTGCTTCTATTAAGTCTTATGTGACTGTATGTTTTTAATGTATATTTTCACCTTTCGTTATATACTCTGGACTCAGTCTGAAAACGGTCCACTGAGATCAGTGCTATGCAATAGTCAAGTAATAAATTTGTACAATATTTAGTGCAGTTAGATTATCCTCTTTATTTCAAAGCAATTCAGGATTAAGGCAAGAACTATGGTAAATCTGCAGGCATTCAGAGAACAGCTGTGAATCAGTATTGCATCTTGGCCCAAGAATAAACTGTTCTGAAATCTGCCTCAAGAGTATCTGCAGTATGTTCAATGAAGCAGACAGTCTCAGGTAACCGCAGAATGGAACATTCCTTAATTTATACATTCTACAGTATTTATCAACAAAAAGTCATAACATCTGAAGCATTCTGTATTGAAGCTGCCACATCTCAAGAACAATTAAAGGAAATCCAAATTAAAATCTGTGGAATTAACTCAGGCTTTTTTAAACAAACCTAAATGTTATGTCTAAATTTGTACAAATCCAGGCAAAACTACTTGCTACCCTTTTTGTGGCAGACTACTAGAAGTTTGATGAATGGGATATATATTTGAAAGGGAGCTTCATTTGTGCATGAGGGACGAGATAAAAGGTAAAGGGAAATTAGACCTTGCCTTGTAATGCAGAAGGATGAAACCCTAAATGTCACCCAGACTACCAGTGTTCTGTCAGTGGCATGGGAAATTGAAGGATTAGTGTGGGAAAATGGAAGTCAGCAGCAATAGTCAGGTTGTCCATCATGGGGGGTGAGATCTAGCATGCCACTTGGGTAACACTTAGGGGAGCATTACATGTTGGCCAATGGACCATGAGCCTGATGAGCACACACTGCTAAGTGGCACAACCATTAATCTGGAAGTTGTGTCTTGTAGTAAGTATACCTCAACAAGCACTGCAATGCTACTGGATGTTAAAGAACTACTGTGGGGAATCAGGTCTCCAAGGGAGTAGTTTTATACACTGAACTTGCAGCATGCCCACCCCACCACCACCCAACTCATGTTGAGGTGGGTGGATGGATTGACTGGGCTCTTTGTGCAGGAACAAATGGGTTGTACAGCTCTTACCTAGCCCAAATATGCTTGGCCTTTACCACTGACAGAATGAATAGGCAACTAGGTGAAGGAAGGGAAGCCATCAGGCAGGTTAGGCAGAGGTAGGGTATAGTGGAAAGGGAAAAATGAGCTAAGGGAAACTGCAAACCAATTTCTCAATTTCACTCCCAGATAAGGTCACTGAAAAGATTATATAAAATTAGCTAATTTATTTTCCCTGATCCACAGTGTTTATTAATGTAACGTTATCATGGTTTCAACAGATGTATGGGGTTGGCAGTGCACTAATACAATTCAGCTTATATACCACAGAGGATGTGTAAGAAAGTTTTTTCAGATCCACTGCTTCTCTAAAGAGTTCCAGAGCAGAACATTTAGTTTTGCTAAACAGACAACTTTAAGTCCCTTTCTAAAAGTTCAATTTGCTAGCTATTTAAACTCTTGGTAACAGAAGGTTACATCTGTGACTGTGGAATTTGTATCGGGATATTATTATCACAGGCAGCACAAGTTTCTAGTTCACGGCCTTTTCTTTTTTCACTTTATGTAAAAGATGTAATTGTGTAGTGTAATGCTATACATATAATATAAACCAAAGAAATAGAGGCATGATTTTATTTCACTGCACTACTTTCGATATACACAACTTCTGACAGAAATGCACAGCACCAAGAGATGTAAATACAAAGAAAAACACCTTTACCAGATAACAAATGGAGACAAACAAAGAATAAAGTGAGTGAGCAGAGAAAGACACTACTGTGAAAACAGAAAAGATGGAGAGCTGAGGTAACAACTGTGGCATCATGAAACCTGAAGGGCAAGAGAACTAAACCAACCATAACGCCCTAAACACACAATACAAATAATGGTACAAGCACAAGTGTCTCAACATCAAAGTCCATAAGGCAATGCACATCCACTCCAAATATCTTAGTTATAGGAGAGTCTATATTGAGACACACAGACGTCTCCCTCAGCAGGCTGAACAAGGAGCAAGTCACGGTCAGCTGCCTTTCTGGTGCCAGGATTCATCAGATAATGCAGCCGTTCAAGTCTCTCAACAAGTACCATTATGATTTGGTCATAGTACAAGTTGGTGTGAACAACTTGAGATGTACCTCCCTGGACTACATGAAGAGAGACATGACTGAGGCAGGTATGTCCCTAGCCTTGAGCAGCACATTATCCTTGCCTAGGATGATACCACAACATAAACAGAAAATCACTGACTTCAAAAACTGGCTTGGTTTCTAGTGTCATTCTAAGGGGATCGAGTTTCTGTCAGCCTGGGATGACATGACTGATAGACCTCAACGCTTTGCCAGATATGGTCTTCATCTGTCACCCCTGGAATTTTGGCTACTGGCTAAGGCTCTTGCCACCCCCATAGTGCCTTTTTTAGGCAAAGTTACAAGGACAAAACTCCCAATGTAAACATTTCATCAAAAAATAACCTCAAGGTTATGCTGCTAAATGCTATAAGTCTTAGCATGAAACTGCACTCACTGGAAGCAACCCTCACCTAGAAGATGCAGGCATTTGTGCAGTCTCGGAGACCTGGTTCAAGGGTGTGCAGGGCACTGCAGCCATACTCGTTATACCTCCTTTCACACGCTCAGACCATAAACTGTAGGTGTAAAAACTAAAGGAGGTGGTTTATCAATATTCATTAAAGATAAATACACGTCCAGTCTGGTTAAACAGTATGATTCTCTTGAGATACTTCAGGAGCAATTAACTGTTGGTAGGACACCTATTCAAGTCACTACCAGCTACAGGACTCCCTTCCATGAATCAAGACACCCACTCTGCCTATTTGGATCTACTTGAGTCTATCAAGGTATATCTGAACACCATGGTTTTGGGCGACTTTAACTACCCTTCCATTGACTGAGTAAACTACTTGTGCACAAACTCACTTGCCCAAAGGTTCCTTGACTTTGTTAACTCCAGTGCCCTAGACCAGCTGGTGACACCCCCCACAAGGGGCACCAACATCCTGGATCTGGTGCTTACTAATATGGGGGACCGCTGTAGCACCCCCACTGTGAGGTCTTCCCTGGTGAGATCTGACCACAAATCAGTCTCATTTGAAGTAACTATCACACCTGACCCCTCGCCCCCAGCAGTAACTAGACTAAAAAACTTCTGCAAAGCACATTACAACCTCTTACTGGATGGTATAAAAAGCTTCATTGCATCCCCCCCTTCAGATGGAACTGGTAGCTATTCCGAATCCTACACCAGTGTTTACACCTATATAACTGCATTGACTCTGCCATACCGGATAGGACCAAAACAAGCTCTTTAAGGAAGAGAAAACCTGCCTGGTGGGCAATTGCCATTAATAAGAAGTTATGTACCTACCATAATGTTCCATGTTAGTTGTCTTCTCTCGCCTTCTTTCTTGCTGGATGGGTTCGGAGCCGATCCTCGGCTCCGACTCGGCACTTGCTAAGCTCGAGAGCTAATTTTACCAGCTCGAGGCAACCCTATATCCCATGATGCAAGGCGTGACTACCCCAGATCTCGTTTGGTAGCTATGAAAAAACCCTGCCAGTAACCTTCTTCCCAGAAAGGAAGAAGAGGAACTAAATGTGGAAAGAAAACAAAGCAAATAACCACTAGAGACTAGTGACACTTCCTACTGGGAGCCCATAGAAAGAATGAACTGTACCCAGAGAAGAGTACAACTTCAAGGTCTGTCCAGGCTAGGGGGAAGGAGGGAGGGACGCAAGAAAGAAGGCGAGAGAAGACAACTAACATGGAACGTTATGGTAGGTACATAACTTCTTAATGTTAAGTTGTCAAACTCGCCTTCATTCTTGCTGGATGGGACCGCGTCCCTAGCACCTCTATCCTGGGTGGCTCAATGGAACAGACTCTTGAGAACTGTGGAACCAAACCTAGCCCTGTCCCTGGAGGCCAAGTCCAATTTGTAATGAGAGACAAAGGTGTGAGGAGTAGCCCAAGTGGCTGCCGCACAAATGGTGTCAATAGGTAGCCTATCCTGAAATGCTGTGGAAGTGGCTAGGCGCCTGGTAGAATGTGCGTTTGGTTTCGAGGGCAGTTGCTTGCCCCTAAGTAGATAAACATGAGAAATGATAGAAGACAGCCATCTGGATAAGGTCACCTTGGAGACCGGAAGACCCTTCCTGTTTTCTGCATAAGAAAGAAACAGTTGATCAGATTTTCTGAATTGTTTAGTTCTGTCCAAGTAATATCTGAGTTGGCGATGGACATCCAAACAATGAAGTTTCTGTTCCGCTCTGTCAGAATAATTAGGGGAAAAAACTGGCAACTCAATAGATTGGTTAATATTCGTCTGGGAAGCAACCTTGGGCAAAAAAGATGGATTAGTTCTTAAAGACACTCTATCTTTGTGGAAAACCAAGTATGGGGGATGGACACAGAGAGTGTGAAGTTCAGACACCCTCCTGGCTGAAGTAACAGCAACCACAAAAATTGTCTTCCAGGAAAGAAATTTTAATGAGCATGTAGCAGCCGGTTCAAAGGGGGGCAGAATCAAGGATGCCAGCATTAAATTCAGGTCCCATTGCGGAGGGGGATCTTTGACTGGGGGTTTCAGCAGAAAGATCCCTCTAAGAAAGGCTTTGCAAAGCTTGTGAGACATTATGTTTTGATCCGCTAAGCCAACATGAAAATTTGAGATCGCTGCCAGCTGAACCTTAACTGTTGAGGAAGAAGAACCCGAATGAAAAATCTCAGCTAGGAAGTCCAAGACTGACTGCACTGGAGCAGTAAAGGGATCTATGTCCCTAGACTTTGCCCAGAAGGAAAAACGCTGCCATTTACTAGCATAAATCCTTCTTGTAGAGGACTTTAGAGAAGCTACTATGATATCTCGCACGGGATTAGAAATCATAGGAAGCCTGGCTAAGGAAGGAAGTGGAGCAACCAAGCAGTGAGGTTGAGAGAATGAATGGCCTGGTGCAGATGACCCGAATGGTGGGTCAGAAGATCTGGAATTGGATCCAGATGCCAAGGCTGAACCAAGAGATGACGATGTAGGGACGGAAACCAAATTTGTCAAGGCCAGTAAGAGGCAATGAGAATCAACTTGGCTCTCAAGGCGGTAGCTTTCTGAATCACTTGAGGTATCAGCGGGAATGGAGGAAAGGCATAAAGAAGTCCCCGGGGCCAGTCCTGGGTTAGAGCGTCTCTGGGGTGATGGCCTGGTAGTGGAAAGAGGGAGAAGAAGTCTGGGCATTTGCTGTTTTGGGGTGTAGCAAAAAGGTCGCAGCAAGGGACGCCCCACTTCTGAAAAATCTCATCCACTACTGATTGTTTGAGAGACCACTCGTGTGGCATGAGAATAGCTCTGCTCAGTCTGTCCGCTAAGAGGTTGGATTTCCCGGGGATATGCGTTGCTATCAGAAACCGATGAGAGGAGATTGCCCATTGCCAAAGTCTGAGAGCTTCTCGACACAGTGGATAGGACCTGGTCCCGCCCTGTTTGTTGATATACCAGACTACGGACATGTTGTCCGTCTGAACTGCAATAGTCCCTAAAGGAAGAAAGTCGCTGAGGGCTTGCAACGTTAAAAGCACTGCTCTCATCTCTAGGACATTTATGTGCAGATGGTATTCTATGGGTTGCCAAGTCCCATGGACCATCCTGCCTTGATAATGCCCCCCCCCCCCCACCCGATCAGAGAGGCATCCGAAGTGACTGTGGCAACCGGGACTGGGGGAACAAACAGTCGGCCCTGATGGAGTTGCGGAGAAGACATCCACCAGGTTAAGTGACTCTTGCAAGATTGCATCACGAAGATCTCGTGGCGCATGGGAAGCTGCTGGAATGACCACTGGGTGAACAACATCCACTGCAGGAGACGCATGTGGAAGCGAGCTAAAGGAAGCAGTATGATGGCCGCAGCCATAAGACCTAGCACATTCAGGACAAATCTGGCCCTGATCTTTCTGCTGAGTAGTATGATCCGAACATACTTTTGGATGTCCAGAATTCTTTGGTTTGTGAGTCTTGCTGACATCCCGACAGTGTCTAATTCTGTGCCTATAAAGGTAATAGATTGGCAAGGAGACAATGAAGATTTTTCGAAGTTTATAGAGATCCCTAACTGGTTGCAGATGTGAAGAGTGTAGTCCCTGGCCTTGAGAAGTTGATGCCTGGTGGTGGCAGAGAGGAGCCAGTCGTCTAGAATCGGAAACACCTGGAATCCTTGACGTCTCAGGTGAGCCGTGACCACTGCCATGCATTTGGTAAACACTCTGGGGCTGTAGTGAGACCAAAGGGCAGGGCTCTGAATTGAAAATGACTGGTCCCCAGCCGGCGGAGAAACCTTCTGGAGCACCTGTGAATTTTATGTGATAGTACGCATCCTGAAGGTCTATTGAGCACATCCAGTTGTCCTTGCCCAAAAGGGTAGAATGGACTGAAGCGTGACCATCCGAACCTTGCCTTCTTGACAAACTTGTTTAGTTTGCTGAGGTCTAAAATTGGTCTCCAATCTCCGTCTTTTGGGAACCAAAAGAATCTTGAGTAGATTCGGATCCTACCTGGTCTGCTGGTACTAGTTGGATGGCTCTTTTTGCTAGGAGCTTTGATACCTCCAGCTTTGCGAACTCCCTTAGACCGGGTGAAACGTCCGGGAGGGATTGATGAGGAGCAGGATATCTCACGAAAGGGATATTGTAACCCTCGGATATGATCGACTGTACCCATTTGTCTTGAGAAAGGGAACGCCAGGCTGTTGGGTACAGCGACAATCTTCCCCCGACTGCCTCCAAGGGTGGACAGTCGGGCAACACCTCAGGGATGCTGGAAGGGTTTATCAGAGAGAGGCTCTCTGCTACCCTGATTCTGCGGACCCCCTCTGCCCCTAGGGCGGCGTCTATTGTTATTACCCCCTCTGCCTCTGGGGGTAAACTGACCACGTGCGTCCGGCGTGACTCCATGAGATTTACGGAATCACATTTTCCCTCCCTTCTGACCTTTAGGATAGGGTCTTGAAGGGGTGGAGAAATGGACTCCTACGGCAGAAAGAGTCTTGCTGTCTTGCTCACACCTGGTCAATGTGTCCTTCACCTGAGGTCCAAAAAAAGCCAAACCATCGAAGGGAGTATTAGTGAAGGACGCCTTAAAGGGGTCTGCGAAATTACAAAGCCGCATCCAGGACTGACGCCTAAGTGCTACTCCTGTGCCTGCGGCTCTACTCGCCCCATCGGCTGCATAAGAAATGAGCCGCATGGAGGAGTTAGTTATAGAATTTAGGATTCCGAGCTGTGAGGCAATCTTCTCTTGAGCCCCAGCAGCTGATGGATCCTGAACTACCTCACCTAGTTCCTTGAGAATATCTCTCTGAAGCCGGGTAAAGTGACAGAGATAGTTCAGCGAGCGCATGGAGAAGGTCGCTGAAGAAAATACCCGCTTACCGTACCTATCCATGGTCCTAGAGTCCTTGTTAGGAGGATGGACAGGTACAGAAGGATCGGCAAGTTCCTTCTTGGTGGCAGCTGCCACCACCATGGCATCAACAGGGACACCTTTGGTGAGAAACTGTTTGTCTGCGGGGGCCGTGATGAATTTAGAAGGCCTCCTGGGGATTGGTTCCACAGAATCCGGGGCCGCCCACGCCTTTCAAGCCACCACTTCCATGAGCGGGTCGAAAGGCGGAGACACCCAGGAGGTGGAGGGTCGAGATCCAAAAGCCTCCAGGTATACCGACTCATCCTCGGAGGGGTTAATGGAAGGCCAGTTCCCCCTCTGCTTAAGGAGTTCCAGGATGTCTGAAAAGGAGACATCCTCAGAGGGGGACCGTGGGGAACCCTCCGACTCATCTAAGTCGGTATCTGATGTCGTAGACTCAGGGGAGTCTGTATGCTTCCTCTTGCAGGTCCTCTTACGCGGGGGTTCTCCGGAAGGATCTGGAGAAACCTCGGAAGAGGAAGTTCTTCCCAATGGGGAAACCTGGGGCGATGGATCTCTGGGTCCGGGAGCAAGAGAATGGGAAGAGACATCAACAGGCACCGAAGAGGGAGGAGCTAATGGAACTGACCGCTGACTCAGCTCCGGGGCTAGAACACTCCTCATCACCTCAAAGGCTCCCCTTCCAGGGAGGCCAGAAGACTCCCGCTCCGAAGAGACAGGAATCCCAGGTCTCTCCGAAAGAGAAGGCTCCGAGGCCGATGTTGGTGCCGAGCTCACCAATGCCGAAGCTCCAAGAGGGAGAGCGGGGTCGGACAAGGGTCCGATGCCACTCGCCCCCACGGAGCCGACAAGGGAGACCCGATGACCGGATCCCTTCAAGGAAGGTCTCATGGAGGAAATCGGAGTAAAAGACGACGGAGCCGACAGGGGAAGTATCGGCTCCGGCGCACCCACGGTCAACGTTCCGAGAAGCTCCGGCTCCGAACTCTGAAGGAGAGTCGGAGGAGGAATTTCAGGAGGATTTGGGATAGCGGTCATCTGCTGAGACGGGCTATGGAGCATCTGGGCCAGTGCCTGTGACTTCAGCAGTCTACTTACCACCCTCTCCAAGTCATGGTCTGACAGCCTGGAAGACCTTGAAGATCGGCTCCAATGGCTCCGCTCCGAAAGTAGAGGAGATCCCAGAGCCGAGCGAATCGACTCCAGGGAAGGGGACCAAGATCTCTTCTTGGAAAGAGCCTTCGGAGCCGAAGACCCTTCGGTTCCAGATGGAGCCAACAGCTTATCGGCACCAGTCCTGGTCAAGGATATGTTGGCTCCGGCCGGAGCCGACATTGACATAGGTGCAAGTGTATCGGAGCCAGCCGGCACCGATACCACCACCTCAGAGATAGAGAGATCGGCTCCAGCCGGAGCCGATCTCGACTCCGAAGGAGTCGGAGCCACCGCCGAAGGCTTAGGAGCCAAAGCCTGGGCTTTAGGTGGCTTAGAGGGCTTTGCCGACCCAGTCTTGGTCGGGGAACCCTCTGGCTTCAACAAGCCACGTAGAATTAATTTGTTTCTACGTTCCTGCAGGACTCTCTGGCTGAAGGAGTGACAAATAGCACAGGAGTCCTGCAGGTGTAAAGGCCCCAGGCAGTACACACAAGAAGTGTGACCGTCTGTCAGAGACATTTTCTGACAGCACGAGTCACACTTCTTGAAGCCTGAGACCTTTACTTCTTTTGACATGGTATGCAACACACACACACACACACACACACACCAGTCACACAGTTAACTAATAAAAAGGAGGAAAAACTGACTAAGACACACAGACTTCCTGACAGAAAAATAATGGAAGGGAGGCTTAAGGCCTGAAGGGAGGAAAAAGTATCCCTAATACAAATTAGAAAGGTAATATAGGGCAAGATAGATAGATACTAGTTTACACTAACTATTAAGAAAAGGAAATAAGGAAAATGGAAATTTTCCTGACTGACTTTTAGTGCAAAATACTAAATTTTTACCTGAGCTGGTAAAAGGAGACCTCTTCGCGAAGCGGCAAACGAGATCTGGGGTAGTCACACTTGCATCATGGGATATAGGGTTGCCTCGAGCTGGTAAAATTAGCTCTCGAGCTTAGCAAGTGCCGAGTCGGAGCCGAGGATCGGCTCCGAACCCATCCAGCAAGAATGAAGGCGAGTTTGACAACTTAACATCAGGCTTTACATTAACAGGAAAAAAATTGCTGTCTAAGAGTAAGAGGAAGCAGGCCCTAAACTGGAAACACTCTCTCCTCAGCTTAAACAAGCAAATAATACTTCTTGTGAAGTCCTCTAAAGCAAATTATGAATCCAAATTAGCTTCGTCAACTAAGGACAATCATAAGGCATTCTTTAGTTACACCCGTAACCTAAAAGAAAAGGCCCAGATTTGTGCCAAACTGGTAATTAATGATACCACATATACTAAACCTATGGACATAGCTAACCTGTTAGCTGACAGGTTCTGTGAAAACTTCACTCCCCCTGTCCCTTGCACACGTATTCCATGACATCCCTACCACCTGTCCCCTACCTTTAATCTCTAAAGAACAGGCCATAAATGCACTCTCCAAGCCAAAAACACAGCACCTATGGGACCTGATAACATCCCTGGCTGCGTTCTACATGGGCTTCAACAAGAATAAACAACACCACAGGGAACTCTTTGAAATAATACTCTAAGCACCGGCTTCATCCCAGTTGAATGGAAAATGGCTGCCGTTATTCCCTTGCACAAAGGTGGTGCTTCCACTGACCTCAGGAAATGGAGACCTATTAGTCTGATAAAGCCTTATCTGCAAGGCCGTGGAGCGAATCATCATGGACCTTATCAACAAAGATATAGGTAATCTTCAGACACTTGACTCTACTCAGTTTGGATTTGTCAAAGGAAGATCATGCCTGTTAAACCTGATGGACTTCTTCAAAACAGTCACCAAGGCCCTGGACGATGGGAAATCTGTACATAGCCAAGGCTTTTGACACTATACCCCACTCAGGCATCATTGACAAACTCACTCAGCTTGGTATCAACCCTTATACCGTTAGGTGGGGTGCCAACTGGCTCACTGATAAAACCCATGCAGCCAAAATAGGGGACTCCACCTCCAACAGCAGACCCGTAACCAGAGGTGCTCCACAGGGATCAGTCCTGGGAACTCTACTGTTCAGAATCTCTTTCTCCAAAGAATAACCAAAAACTAATGGTCTGTGGCTGACAAAGTTTGTTTACGACTGCAAACTGGGAGCAGTCACAGAATCTCCAACATCCTACAAGAGGGTCTTATGCAAACAAATGATTGCTGCCAAAGTCATGGCCTTAAACTCAATGCAGAAAAATGTATTATCAACTCTTTTGGTAAGGGCGATGTTCCTACTAACTACCACATCAACAGCAACACCATAAGTATGCACTCCGTGGTAACAGACCTGGGCACACAGGTTGACAGCAACCTTACTTTTGATCACTCTGTCTCCACAGTGGCAAGAAGGCCATTATATACTGCTCATAAGTAAGGGCATTGCCTCTAGAAAAAATGAAGTTATAACCTCCCAGTACGCTTCTCTTATCAGGCCAATAATTGAGTACAATGCTCCTTTTGGTATGTACTTTTCCAAGCACCTGCAGCAACTGGAGAGACCATAAAGGTTCCTCACAAGGAAAATTCAACGTCTTCAGCATCTTTCCTATGTGGATCGGCTGAAATCACTGTCACTTTATTCTGTTTCATACAGACTACTCAGAGGCAATCTCTGCCTTGCGTATAGGGCAATCTCTGACCCTGCTTTACTGGAAATACTGGATATCCTCAAGTCAAATGGCACACATGTTACTTGCTCTAAAAACCTTAACTTTGTATGTCACATTAATAGAACCTGCTGGAAGGACAAATTTGTCTCCCAGAGGTTACCACACCTTTGGAACAGACTCCTACTTTATGTCAAACAGAGCACCCTCTTTAAATGCAATCTGGATGACTGGCTAGGTAACCGTAAATTCACTCAAGGGGTTCCACCTGTGTCTCTCTTGGACAGAGGCAATAGGTGCTTTTCGTATAAACAAGGGTAACTTGGCTAGACTTGTAGAGGCCCTAGGGCCATTAACCTAGTAACTTCCTATGATCCTATGACCCTATGAACTGCTGTGTGAGAAAAGTACTAAGCATGTGCAGAACAGAAAAAGAATAACGCAAAGTAACAACCAGAACCATAAACAATAATAAATGTAAGCACAACAAACTAAAGTTACTGAGCAAGAAAACAGACAAGCAAACAATCCAAACATTGTGAAAAAAGGGCAGTGTTACACGGAAATCCCTGTAAATGAAATATTCACTGTACATATACACAGAATGAGACTTGATGAGATCTACTAGGCAACAGTATGACATAAAAGTGCCCATCTGTGTTGGTCTGACAATGGTCACAGCCGTCAGGAGATAACAGCAATTGATACCTATATGGCACAAATATGGAAGGTTAGTGCTGCCCATTTGCTAATATTGTACATCATTCAGAAGGAATGTGATTCTGGTTCAGTCTACACACATAAGGCTTAACAGTATGCTGTACCAAGAGACAGTGCTAAAGTGTTTTACACTATGCAGTATGAATCCCAAACCAGGGACAGTGGGAGCTACTGCACTCCAATGAGATTCACGGAAATCAGAAGCAAACTCCCTGCAGCTACTCCGCAATATGCTGTGTCAGCATGCACACATGTATAATGACTATTATACAATGACTGGCCATTAATATTCAAAAACGAGCACGCTGATTGGTCACTCCAACCAGTGTGCCCTTTGTAAATCGAAACTATACCAACGGTAAAAGTCCGGCCGCTAAAGTATCATTGAGTGGCCAGATTTTTTTTCCTACTGTTACATGGTAGATATGCATTTGTCTGAAGGAAAGAAATGCATGTCATTATTTAGTGACTTCTTTCCTCATAAAATTTGTGATTTTCTGACAAATCACTCAAGAACAAAGTCACTAAATAATGACATGCATTTTAATTTCAGAATTTCTTTCCTTCAGATAATGCAAAAGGACATTACCCATAGTCCACATTTATTCAAATAAGAAAAAAAAAAGCTGTAACCTCCAGACAGTTTAGAGATGCTAATGACAGCAGACAAAATACAAGAAAAATGAGGTACTTTTTGCAAAAGTAAAGAAACATACCTGATTTTCCTTGTATTTTCCCCCCTCTGTCATACCTCTAAACTGTCCGTAGGTTACAGCCTCCCCCCAAAAAAAATAAATAAGCAATGAAGATCAAGCACTGATATACTGCGTAAATGTGGGAACAGAAGTCCCATATGCATGTGCAGTACATCAACAAAACCTCAGAATCGGGAAACAGTGCAGAACACCATGGCACCGTTACATATTAAGAAAAGTAAGTGATTCTTTTCTTAAATAATATCATTGTATAATAGCAATAACTGACTCTGTGGTGTGATATACTGAGGATTTACCCATGGACTCGGGCTTCGCCCTCATGATTAAAGCACACCAACCATAGGTAAATCTTCAATACACCACACCCACATTGTCGGTTATTGTTACAGCATATTATACATGCTAACTAATGAGTATACGACAGTAATAAATATCAGAGCACCACTCACAAAAGTGCTGCTAGAATACACACAATGACACCAGCAGCAGAATAACTAATGATTAACTTCAGTACATATCTACAGATACAGATATATATACATATATATATATATATATATATATATACACACACACAGATCCAGACATTATGAAGGCATGTGTTGAAAAAAGTATAAAAAAATCAAACATATGTTTTGTCTTCAGGTCAACATAAAGTATCCACAAAAGGAAGAAAGGTTTGTGTCAATATTGGTGCTAAAGAGAATGGCATTCCCACACATTGTAAGCATCGGCTTGTACTGATGGGATGAGATTAAGTCAGGACATAAATAGGCTAAAGGAGGATATAACATTTATTTTCTGTTTATTCCTTATTAACCAGGTTAATCCCACTAGGCTAGTGCCCTCTTTTCAGGGGAGACCTGATGTGATATGTTATACTGCTAGGGGAAATTTGAATAGGACACTGGGGAACTTGCCTTAATTTTTTGATAGGTACAGTGGGATCATTTACATCCACCTGAGCTACCACCAACTCAAGCAGATGCAGCCTCAGTATAACACCTCATCTAAAGGGCAAAACACTCAGGAGTGCAGCACCCCCCCCATGCTGGAATGCAGTGTTACTAATCTATCTACCTGGTGTGGGAATAGAACCTACAAACTTCTGCACCAAGGGTGATTGTGCTACCTGCTGTGCCACTGACACTGCAACATGGGTCTAAATGCCAGAGGAGGCCACAACATCATGGTAAAAGCATACAGGGTGGGGATAACTGATATATGTGACCATGTTTAGCAACATATGTGAGAGGTTATGGGTCATAATGCTACCTGTGGCACTGCACCATCACTGTATCTAAAAGATGCCATGGCATTCCAAGTAGGCCAGGGTAGCCCTCACATTAGACAAACTGCACCTCATAGTGGCAATGATGATGGGTTACCAGCAGTCTGAGAAGACATGTATCATATGGGTACTGAACATTTTCCATTATTTCACAGATCCAAAAATGACCATGTATAAATGATACCTATGCAGTTTGTCTCTGTCTTTATCCTTATGTTTTTTCGGAAGATCGGTAGGCGGATGGCTTATCGAAGCCATTTAGGAATATAGAGAACGAGAGCGAAAGAATTTAGGTCTGAAACTCGAAAAACGAAAATTTCAGGAGGTGGCCGACCGGCACTTGCGAACTGCTTCTGCTTCGGACACTGCACGGCAAGAAAAACTGATGTAATGGCATCAGCTGCATGTTTTATACCCCTGACGACCTGACGTCATGGAAGAAGCAACAGCATCCGACGCAGAAATCCCAAGACTCTAGTATTCAGACCGACTGAGGGCTACCTCCAGGCAGATAACCCAAATGTGATGACTGCAACAGTGAAACATGAAGAACATTAGCAATAAGCCAAGCTTCAGGAACATAACCTGTGCAAGGCTTAGTTTAAACAGTTTGAGGAGAGGATTGGTAAGTGTATATTTAACACTGTTTGTTACACAATCTGGCATGTTATCTATGGGCATAGAGGAAGTATTTTGGGGCTCTGAGAGTACTTTAAGAACGCATCCATTAGTGATAACATGAGGGAGTGATTCAGGAATGGTTTTTCAGGGGATAATAGCTCCTGGAGAAAAATGTGCTGCAAACTTGTTTGCTAGTACATTTGCAATGTATTTTGGGTTTGAATGTGAGCCTCCATTGTGGAAAAGTTTGAAGTAATATGACTTAGTTTTCTACCATGACTAAAGAAGGATTTACAGTTATTCTTTGCTTTAGCTGCTAGTCTGAATTCATGTGATGCTTTGCTGGTTTTCACAGTTGCCTTCAGTTTCTTAGTGAGGTTGTTAATACAAATCTGATGTTGTGGTGTTCTGACCCTACAAGGCAGTTTAAGGAGTTTCTTCTTTCTATTACACAGTTTGTTTATAATGGCAGACAACCAAGATGGTTTATTTTTTAATTAACTACCATATCTGGTTTTAGAAGGGACTGCCTCATCAATATATTTATCTAAATGGGCATAAAAATCATTAATGTAACTTTCTGCATAACCAGGGTCAACTGTGGAGTAAATTTAGAAAATTTATCATACAGTTGAATGATGTATGACTTTCTAAAGTCTTTAACAGTGGTTCTATTGGTTACCAAAGGCATGAAGTTCTAGGGGTACAAGTACCAGATTATGGTCAGATTTTGCTAATGAAGGACTGACCATAAGAGGGGTCAAGTTTGTGAGTATCAAGTCAAGAATGCTTATGTCCCTGATGGGTTTAAAGACAATTTAATCCAAGGTGATTTTCTTTGCTCAATCCAAAAAAATGCTGAGCATACCCAATGCTAGAAGTGTAACTGTTCCAATTGATGGAAAGATGGTTGAATCCACTATGGATTAAAGAGCTCTAGCTTATAGGCATATGCTCTAAGAATGGCAGGATGTATTATGAATATCTGGAAGTGTGAAGGTTGAAGAGCAGGCTATACATCAGACATGTGATTTCCCTATGGTAAGCTGAAGTTTAGTAAGCTCATTGGGGGGGGGTCTCTGGGTAATGCTTTTGAAGGGACATTATCCCTTATACAATTACCTTTAGTCTGAAAGACAATATAGGCACAAAAGCCAGGCAGAGAAAGGCTGCTCTCTAAGGATTTGAATCATGTCTCAGTAACAATGCACACATGGACGTGCTTCAGATGCAGAAGTGGCCTGAAGTCAAACTGTTTATTGTTTACACTCTTGATGTTGAGTAGAGTCACCCTGACATCATCCACTCTGGGCATTGTGATGTATGCCAGGTTGGAATGTGCATTAGATGAACTCTGCCTAAAAAAAGGAACAACAGAGGTAGCAAAGGCTATAGTCAATATACAAAAGCCATGGAATGAGAGATATGAACCATACAACTCAAAGTAAATTAGACTGTCAATTATCTCTTCCTGGGTGATAGATACTGGATCCCCTGGAATGACACTAATTATCTTTTCCTTGAATCTAGGCATTATTGTGGGTGAAGGGAGGATTCCATTTAGAAATGGTATCTTATTTTTAGTTGAAGCTAGCATGGTAAGCTCCACCATCCTTCTGCATGGTCCTCACAGTTCTGCATGGCAGATCATTTAGCCCTGCAAGGACTAATATCATGTCATAGACATACTTTCTGGAGAACAGGGTGTTTAGGGCCCTAGTTATGTCCACTACCTTGGCTCCTGAGAGTCATATGACTCTAACACTGTCTTAGTGAGTGTGGAGTATGTGTGCCAGCAAGAGAATAACCAACAATGGAGACATTCCCAGTAGATGAATTATACCTACCATACTTGGGAGTGCTTTGCTGCTGGTGACATGACATGCTGATGTTGGTGCTGATGCAGAGGTATGTACAGCAGATGTAAGAAGGGAGTTACATCAATGCCTAACTGAGGAGGCCTGGGAAGAGATTTTTTAACAGCATCAGTATAAGACAGTTTTGTATTACTAGTATAACAATGCTGCTCTTGCATGGGTGGGGTGGGGTGGGGTGGTTAGTGCTATACTGATTGTTATTGGACTGTGGGGGGATGCCTCCAGACTGATAAAGTATTTGTACCTTTCACAGATGTCACTTGAAGGGTTAAGCAGAAGTTCATTTTCAGTGAGCGTGCAACAGTATTTACACTGTCTTAGGATACCAGGAGCTAGAAGGCTGGCAATGAAACATGGTGAATCTGCTGCCACTCCATGAAGTTCAATGCTGAAATGTGAAAAGGACTATGAAGATGTTTATACTATATGGGCTTTTCGTGAGGGGACAATGGAAGTGCTTACATAATTTGGGCCGTTTGGGGTGGAATACTGATATGTCTTTTACAATGCGACTATTGGGGAGTAGTAATGTAGAAGTGACAGAGATGCCTGGATACTAGTCTTTAACAGCTTTTATACCAGACCGTTTAGCTCACAGCTGTCCTGCTTTTTACAGCTCACAAGGGCAGCATGCACTTCACCATAGCTTTTTTAGGCCCAGAGCATAATTGCACTTGGCATCTGCTGAATAAAAGTTAAAGTAATAGTGACTATAAGGACATTTTTTAGTTAATCGCACTACTCGCTATTCAGCTACAGCTAGGCCAGCACTGTTCTTAAATGAACAATGCACAGTATACAGTAAAAAAGAAAAACAAAAGAAACAATGAAAAACAGCAATAAATTCAAGTCAATAGCTCTCAGCTACCTAAGAACAGCAGCATTTAATCGGTTCCCACTAGAATAACTAGTACTTTCTCCAAAATAGCCTCTGCACTAGGCAAGAACAGGCTGAAAGTCAACAAAAGATGAACAGAGAAAAATAAGTGCACTACGATAAAAAGCAGTTTAAAAACAGTGGAACAGCAAAATTTAAGAGCAGTAATAACTTGCAAAAAAATTAACTTGCCTGAGACTGAAGTCTGGAAAAGTGTAAGTTTCTCAGTGAATATACACAGGCAGAGCACTCTCCAGTCTTATTTGAAAGACAGCAAAGAAAGAAGATGAACACAGCACATAGTAAGCAAGAAAGAAAAATAAGAGAACCAACAAAAACATGCTTGCTGTAGATGTTTTGACTGCTTAACTCTGAATCAGTGAGCCCACAGGGTAAAAACAGATATGGATAAGGACATATTGCAAAGTGACAAGAAGCCTACCATGGTGAACAGAGGTAACAAACCAGTAGCCTAAGCTATAGAAGTTATACCCTTACATGCTCAGATTGCCATTAACTCAAGCAGAGACATAAAAAGCAGTCTGGGTGCCAAAACCTTCACAGCTTTCAAGCCGACAAATCACTGGGACTCAATGGCAATATCCCACTAAAGCCAGCCCTAAAGGGACGTAAACTATTCCATAGCTGACAATGGACGATGAATTTTATCTAGCACCGATGCTGCCTTTTAAAACTATTCCAATGACATTCACTCATTCTTTACATACAGGGGTGTGAGTGCTTTTTAAACACTGATTGGCCAATAATACTTTAGTTGAGCAACACCAGTTTGCTAATGTAATTTTTTAATTGGCGAGTAAGGAATATGGATAGATTTTGATTGGTTCCTAATCCCCCTTCTTTTCACCAATGCCTATTGAATTATGGAATACACATTTTGATATGTTTCTTATGAGCATGGATTGAACCTTGCTATCTGACTGGTCAGCATTTTATTTAAATACTTGTTATCATCATGTTTTTATTAGATCTAATGAAGAGTTTTTAACCCGAAAGCGATAATCTTCACTACAATATGTTTTGTTTCTGTTTTTAATAAAGTGTATACTTTGGACCATGGTAGCTGGATTGTTCTCTGTATCAAAATCGTTAAAATAACACCTGAAATCCTTGCAAATTGGAATGTGATGATAACCATATTTTAGGTTACAATGAAGCTGCAGGAGGGTATGAGAAGTAACAAGGTTTGATGGGTTAACATTTTGAATTCTGGAATTCTGTCAAAAAGACTGAGAAAGGAGAGAACTAGTACTGGACTCTAATTCCCCTCTTTCTTTGGTACCAGAAAAATCCTTGAGCAAAGAGGGCACATTCTTTCATTCCCTGTGCCAACATCTGCACTAAAAGAGTAGGGAACAGGGATGTCTTGTTTGCGGGATGAGAAGGAATTCCCAAAAGGGTAAGGAATTTCCATTACTATATGAACCCTTATTAGATATGCCTCATAACCCACTTGTTCATAGGTTTACAGGTGTGTACTAGGCTAATGGCCCTGGAGCCTTTACAAGCTTAGCCCATAGAAGTGTCCTGGCATTTTGCCGCCCGACGTTAGTTCTCAGTGCCTCTATCAAGTAGAGCCACTGGAATGATCCCCGGGGTGAACTTTCTATTTTCCATCCACTCATCAAGATTTCTCTTGAAGAGGGCCAGTGAGGTGCTCTGCTTGACATGTATGGGAAGTCTATTCCAAAGCATGGGCAGTCTCTGGATTATGAACCTGTCCCTCCAGCATGTCCTGTTGATTGTGGTAATGAGGTTGAGGTCTCTGGAGCGTGTGATGCAGAGGGATTGGGATTTCTTTAGATGTAGCATTTCTAACAGAGTTGGGTCAGACATGGCTTTTGTAAGTCAAGCAAAGATCGCCTCTTAGTAGATATGAGATAGAGAATAGCTGGAGCTTTTTTGAGTCTGTCCATGTAGGACATGTGTTTAAGGCCTAGGATCCTCTTTGTGAGGTAGTTTTGTGGCCTTTCCAGCTGTTGCATATGTCTAGTGAAGTGGATGTCAAACGGGGCATTATACTCAATGACTGGCCTAATGAGGGAAGAGTAGAGAGAGATGATGACATCTTTCTTCCTGGATGCAAAACTCTTGGTAATGAGATGTGTCAAATAGAAAGACTTTCTGTCCACACTGGCAATGTGGTGGTCGAAGGAGAGGGTGATGTCAACCTGTGCCCCCAGATCTCGTATAACTCCGTCAGTGTTCAGTGGCCTTCCATTGATGTGGTAATTAGTGTGAAATTAGTTTTTCCCCAAAGGGGATGACGACGCATTTTTTGGCATTAAGCTTAAGGCCATGGTTTCAACACCAGCCATTGGTCTCAGTGAGGCCTTTCTATAGCATGTCTACATCACTTGAGGAGTTAATAATAGCTCCCAGCTTGCAGTCGCCTGCGAACCTGGTCAGCTACAGTCCCTCCGTGGTGGCCAGTAATTCTGAGAAGTAGATGCCAAAAAGGAGAGGACCCAGGACCGATCCCTGTGGGGCTCCACTCGTGACTGGTCGGCAGTCTGACTTGAAGTCTGCTACTTTCACACTGTGAGCTCTATCTGTGAGCTAACTTGCAACCCACCTAGTGATATAGGGGTTGATGCTAAGTTTGGTGAGTTTATCAATAATTCCTGAGTGGGGAATGGTATCAAAGGCCTTGCCAGATCGAGGTAGGCTGTATGAACTGCCTTGCCCTCATCCACTGCTCTGGTGACTGACTCAAACAAGTCAACCAGATTGAGCAGGCATGATCTACCTTTTACAAAACCAAGCTGCGTGGGATCTAGAGTTTGGAGATTCCCTTTATCCTTGTTAATTAGGTCCATGATGATGCGATTTATAGCCTTACATATCAGACTTGTCAGGCTAATGGGGCGATAATTCCCAGGGTCCACAGTCGCTTCCCCTTTATGGAGAGGGATGACTGTAGCAGTGCATCATTCGGTAGGGACAAAGCCTGAAGTGAGGCTGTGACTGAATAGGGCACACAGATGTGGTGCCAGTTCACTTTGTAGTTTATGCAGAACACATCCAGGGATATTGTTGGGTCCCATGGAAGCTGTATTCTTGGCCTTGGACAATGCAGCTTTAACCTGTGCTGCAGTAATGCTGGGTGCCTGGCATTTCTCTGGTATTGTGATTGGTCCTTAAGGGCAGGAGAGAGGGGTAAAGTTGGCACTGAATCTGTTGGCCAGTATGTTGGCAATATCTGTTGGCTCAGTACAGGAGGTACCACTGTGCAGTAACTCAGAGCAAACCTGGGTATTGACATGGAGATTCCTAGTGCAACTACAGAAGGCTTTGTGGTTGTTTTTAGTGTCTGCCACAATTCTGCCTTCATAGCTGGCTTTAGAGGTTCTGAAAAGGGATCTCAACCTTTTGTTGAGGCTAATAAGGGAGTTTTTCCAGTCTTGGGACTTCACCTTTTTCTGCAACAGTTTCTTCCTTCTGTTGTAGAGTTTATTAATGGCAGGGGACCACCAGATTGGCTTCCTTTCTGTTGGGTATGGCTAGTTCCATGCATTTATATACGTGTTTGTACAGTGCATCGGTGTATGATTCGGCAGTTATGCATCTATTGGATGTGGATCGTGGATCTATTGATATAGGTGCCGTGGAGTTAGCTACCTCTGTTTTTAGGAGTCTAAAGTCAGCTTTGGAGAAGTTTTTAATGGTGGTTACCTTTGCAGGGTGTGGGTGAGATGTGGATTTCTATGGTGATTAGTTTGTGGTCGGATGTAACCAGGGAGGAATTGACTATTGGTGTGGAGCAACAGTTGCCCATGTTAGTAATAACCAGGTCAAGGATGTTGCTTCCTCTAGTGGGGGTAAGAATGAGCATTGGAATTGATGAATTCTAGGAAGCGTTGGACCAGTGTATTGGTGCATGAGTAGTTTTCCCAGTTGATGGAGGGGTAGTTGAAGTCACCTAGTATGAGAGTACTGGGTTGGACCGTAACAGATTCCAGGGTGCTTAGGAACATGGAGTGAAAGCCTTGGGACATGGTTGGGGACCTAAAGCAGGCTACAGCCTGAATCGATGTCTTACCCAATGTTAGTTGTACCTGAAGTATCTCAGATGCATTATGCTGGGCTACTAGTCTGGAGGTGTGCATATCCTTTATGAATATGGAGACACCACCACCTTTGGAGCTTCGGTCCATTTTCAGAGGCCAAAAGGTGTAGAATGAGTTATAACCTGGTAGCGCAGGGGTGCTTTCTGCTGCTTTAAACCATACTTGTCCAAGATAATCTGATGCCACTGTGGGAGACAGAGGCCTAGACTGAGGGACAGATTTAAAGGATTGTCAGGGTGGGAAGGGAGAAGGGATACAAGAGGCAAATAGTCATTCAAGCTTTTTAGACTGTCCTTGCTTCTGGGAGCCCCCCCCCCCCTTTATCCTTTGAACCTCCACGCTAATGCTTTTTGAAATTCTGCTTGTTATAACTTTGCTGAGACTGCTTACTCTTGCTTCCAGGAAAAGGATCCTGAAAAGGAAAGAAAGTTTTTACTGAACTTTCAAAAAGATGGATGAAAAATCTGAGTTACCCTTTAAATCAATTTCCTGCTCTTATAATTTTTTTTAAGGACCTCAGCAGCAGAAGCCCAAATAACACAACTTTGTCCATGGGAGAATTCAAACACCTTTTGGAAGGTTTTGATAACATAACCAAGCAAATCTTCTCACAACCGAACCAGTAACCGCAGCTCTGGAAACAGTAACAGCACAGTCATAAGATCACTTTAAAGACTGTTTGATTACCCGAGTGCAGACACAATTAAGGAATTTAAAGAAGTTTTAATTTCAGAAGTAGAAAGGTTAACAGTTAACTTTCTCATGCTCTCAAAAGAAGTCAGCAAAAAGTTTAACATGTGTGCCTAGTAGTTCAAAATTCTGAATGTTAAGGCAACAGAAGAATACATTTTCTTCCCAAATCTATCATAAGCTTTTCCATCTTTATCAGTGGGAATGGGGTTATAGTAAGTGCAATATGCCTAGCAGAAGAAAACTTAAAAGACATCACAGTACGACATGAATTGGGGTTATAGAACAAGAATGCGTGTGTCTGAGGTACTTTATATAAACTGTCAGAGTTTTGGGGGGCAGGGCACTGACTGTTAGGCATAATGCAAGCTGTTAAGAAAATATATTCAAAAGTAGACAGCACAGGGGGAACAGCTGCAATCTGAGGGAACTCCAGTTGTAAAAAAAAATCATAATACTTTTGTTCGGACAGAGGGATTTTATTCTGTTCCCAGTGAAATAAAGCTTTCATTTCATTAACAGGGTCAGAAAATGATAATTCTTCTGGAGGGAAATCCGAAGAAACACCTTCTCCAGAATCAGAACCTTTACCTTGATGAGAATAAATTGAAGACTCACACCCCTCCCCCCCATTCTCTGTTAATGTGACTAGAAATCATTGTCAGACTTGAGAAATACATCTTTTTCTTTTTTATTAGGAAGTAGTGAAGAACTATGATTTAACACATTAAAAACAGAGTAATCCCTTAGCAAATCTTCTCTGTCCATAGTTCAAAAAAAAAAAAAAGAGGCGGAAAAAAACATTTTTAAATTTTCTGCTTTTCCTTCCTTTAAGACTCTCTGGGAAGGGACTGACCCATGACTGGAGCACTAGCTCAGGAATCAGTAGGAATTGGTCACCTTACCCCGGCTAAGTGGTAAACCCTCAACAAAGCCTGACAAAAAAGTGTGTCTCCTTTGGCTGTTGAAGGCAACCCTATATCCGCAAAGGACATGCCAATCTCCCTGTCCATAGTGCCTTCCTGAGGAATGATACCAGGGGGACTATCAGCAAAAGATGGACGCTCCAAATAACCAGTTTTGGCTATAGCAGACTCACCCACCAGTGACTAAGGCAGTGGAGGAGCCAGCCAAACACCCAAAGACTATCTAACAACTTTCTTATTCTTGCAGATGAAGGAAGCAATAATTGCAGAAACCCCAAATTGTCCCATGTTCAAGCCAAGAAGGAGACCTCTCATGCAGGTAGTGGAGTCTGAGTGAAATGTAAACCTTCTGACAGGAAAATGGAGATTCTGAGGTAAAATGTTCCATGACAGTCCCCAAAAACACCAAGTCCTCCCTCAAACACACTCCACACTTACTCTACACAAAATGGTAGAATATGTCAATAAAAACAGATGTTAACAAACAGAAGCATTACATCAGTAAAAAATCCCCTTCAGCGTGGTGTGACAATCTAACAAAAGAGCATTTCCTAGCATAAAAATATCAACTTCACAGAAAAAAAAATACTTTTTTCACAGAAAAAGTATGTAGTGAAAGGTTATCCCCTGAGGGGGGCTTACGTGCCCAACCTTTAAAGGACTGCTAGCCAACCATCAGTTCAATGAAATATGCAGAGGGAAGGCACTTTGGTGGCAAGAAAGCTCTGTAGCTTTTGGCACTACAATTGCCTTTTTTTGCTTCTGCTTGAGCCAGTGGCAGTTTGGGTACAGATAAGATTTCTTACAGTTTTGAAAGCTGGCCAGTGGTCATATCATAGTAAAGGATATGACCCATATAGCTAAGGCTACTGCAACAGAGATATAATTGCTGAACATCATTATTTAAAGTCCACAGTAGCATCAGAGATGTCTGTAAGGTGTGTGTGTGTGTGTGTGTGTGTGTGTGTGTGTGTGTGTGTGTGTGTGTGTGTGTGTAAGGTCTTACCCCTTTACAACACCATGCATATGTTTGTCCTCTCCCGTTCCAGTGAGAAATAACTCTTCTAACTCCATACACACAAGTACTGAGCAGCCAAGTGCTCCGGATTGTGTGGAACGCTCCGCATTTGTGGTCGCTTAAGCCCACTGTTCTGCTGTTCTGCAATGAGCAGCCGTTGCTCCGCTTTGTGACTTTTGACTGGCTTGTATATTGCAGTTATAGCCAATCGGCATCGCAATATACAAGCCAGTCAAGTAATTTACATCTTTAAGAAAGCGAGTGAACTTTTTTGTGCCTGACAATGCAATTCTCCCTCCCCTTACGTGCTCAGTGCTGCCCTCCCTGCTGCCTACGTTCCATTCAGGAAAACCTTTGCTCTGATGGCCAAGGGAACATCCCTTTTTTACGGCATGCTCAGGTGTCTGAGGATTAGTTTTATTGGATGTGAGCGAGCATCTTAGACTAATGAGCATAATCTCAACATAAGTTTTGCTTCTAAGAAATGGAAGCAGCGTTAACAAAATCAGCGGACTTGGTAAGGTGGTTGCTGTTAGTTCATTGTTAGCAGCCCCCTCCACACACAGTTATTTTCTGTCACAACTGGCAGTTATCTGTTACTGAAGGAAGGTATGCAGAACAGTGCTATAGAGTTGGCACTGTGCCATGTGAGTGTCTGCTTAATTCTGACAGTGTCTACCTAACAGTGGTATTTGCTGCCTCTTCTTTACTTAAGTGAGGGTGTTCCCATTCAGAAGTGTTTTCCCCACACAGAACATGTTAAAGTAGCTTAGTGTGTATTTGGTCATTGCTACCTCAGATTAGGCAATCCTAGCTGAAAATGTATATCTCATTGCATGACTTTGCTGGTGAGACCAGAATTAAGTAAGGTCATACACTCCAACTTCTGTAATAAATTTTCTCATGTTATCGTACTCTGATATGTAATCTTTGTACAGTGTTGCCAATGGTTAAACCTTGCAGACAAGTGGTTGACTTATACTGCAGTTGAAATGACCAGTTTATGTAAAAGTCAGTTGGATTATCATTTATTTCCCCATAAAAGTAGTATACAGAGAAGACTTTGGCTAGTAATCACACCTAGCATTTAAGCAATTACTGGCCTTAAGGTGTCTGCTGTATGCAGGACAGCAGGGAAGTGAAGAGTACAGACACTCAAAGCAAACATATTGAGATATTTTATAATAGAAACTTTGTTTAGTAGGCCCTGTACTGGTTAATTCTGAACTGAACATGTCACGCATACTCCTTTGCTAAACTTGTGTAAGTTATTTCATTTGAAACTGATCAGATCAGACATGTTAAACCATGCCTTATTACTGTGTGTGACTCTGCAGAGGCAGGAAATGATTACATAGCTTTTCAGAGGTAAAGTAACTTATGTAATGTTTATGTTCATGGTACAAACAGCTGACTGAAAAATGTTGCAAGTGGTGTGGGTAACTGTGTGTCCATGTTACTGTTGAAAAGAAAGTTAAGAATTGTCTTAAAATAAAAATGGCATTTCTAACAGATGCATGTAATTATATAAATTGTTTGACACATTTACTCTTACCAGGTGTATGTAAGGTGCTCCATATGTTAGGGATACATCTAGAAGAAGAAGTTGTGACTTGTAATTGGGAGATTGTAAGTTTTAGATCAGTTTCTACTCTTTAAAATCCATCATTATTTTACTGCTGTCAATTTAGTTGAATAGCTATTAACAATGATTGATTGAAAAGCAGTAGACATCTAAGAGGCATAGTGCATTCAATGTTTGGGAGGAAAGGTTTGTAGTGAGTGACACCGAATGTGTGACAGAAGGGTAAGATGACAAATTTGGGGGTCATGGTGCAGCTTGGGAATGGAGTACTTTTCAAAAAAAGTAGAGAGCGCTTTTATTATTTGAAGAAATCAAGAAGTTCCCCAGGAGGGTTGGTCAAATGGAAGAAATGATTGGAGTTAACAGAGTGAGGGAAAAGATGCAGGTATTTTTGGGTCCGGCATGGGGGTGAATCATAACTTGGAAGAACAGGAGAGAAGCCAAGTAGAAATAATTTGTTGTTTATGACCAACATGAATAAAGGAACTAGGGGTAGGCAGCTGCCTAGCTAACTTGACTGCGATACAAACTGTAGTCTTTTTACTTATGAAGGTAAAAGTATCTTCACCAGGTTGTGTGCATCATAATTAATGGAAATAGGTCACTGCTGTCTGAACCCCACTGTCTGTATATTGCATTTTATCAATGGTTTCTGCTGACTTTGTTTTACTTGACGTGTGTCCTATTGAATTTTAAAAATATACAGTATTCACTTTGTACTTCTGGCAGAAAGCCCACTTCAACCAGGTCCCATGGAAATGGTGCGTTTTCACGCAGTGCGAAAATAGGGTGTTCCGCATTTTGACAGTTTGTCACACATTGCTAGGGTCTGTGTTCCACATTGGCCTCTTAAGAGGTTGAGACCTATGCACAGGTATGACCTCCACTCCACAGCACTAACAAAGTCACGCCACCCTAAATGTGGAGACCAGCATTACAATAACCAGCAACGGACATACCCATAAAAGATCTGTACAACAATCTGCCAAGTGAAATTATGTTACTCTCTGTGCATCCATAAACACTTGGCATTACACAACTAATCAAAGGTCAATCAGAACAGGCTTCTACATTTAACTGTGGTCAGTCACCTGGGTCCTGTTGTAAATAATTAAATAAGATCTTCACATCTGCAGCCAAAGTCAGTCAAAATGTATGTGCAGAGATACATAAAACTGTCAGCATCTGCCTATTTTAACTACCTGAGGAGTTGCAAACACCTTCAACAACACAGGACCAGAACGACACATACCTCACTGAACTTTGTAAGGTCTTTGCAACACTATCATGTCCACCTAAGGCCGAAATTAGAAATGTGTTAATTAGGTTAGAAGCATAAAAAGGCAATTTCAGTATGGTCATTGTTCACTTTCAAATGAATAACCTAAGGAGGTCCTTCCTCTTGGAAATGATATGCAACAGGATATGCTGGGACTCTCTAAACATCATTTCATTATTCATTCTAAAAGGCATGGCTAGGCTCTTCAGGGAAATCACTGTACCACTTTATGCTTCACAAATATAATGTATTCTTTAACAAAATACAATGATTCCTTACCTGAAAATGTCAGAATTGTAAAACTTGAATATTCAAGAACTATTATGTTTTACAGGTGACCTCTAAATGGGCTACAGTGTAGTGTCTGATCTGGTTCTACTTGAAAATGTATGCCTGGAATGCATCACTGGGAAGCTAACACCAGAAAAAAAGCACACATGACTAATAATAAATCTCAATAACAGTACAATGTTTGCACAAGATCGTAACTACGTTTCCTTTATAATCAGATGAAAGTTGGCTGTTAACTTTCTTCAAAAACAATCTTTGATTTTGGGATATACTTGAGAAATTCAAAGCAGTAGCATGGGGTTATAGTGTCATTAGCTTGACAACAGAACCTATGACCATGCAAAACCCTTCCCCTCCCCATTGGACTGACAGTTAAGTCAGCTGGTTACCAGCACAAAGCTCAGCATTCATCATACTGATCAATCACATGTCAAGCTCACATAAGTAATTTATTCAAATGATATCAAAAAACGTAGCAGCACAGGTACACAACTGAGGCAGAGAAATAAAATAAAATCAGAGCCCTTTTATTCACAAAATACCAATGAACAAATACAAAAATACCTGGATTGAATGGGAAGGTTTCTTTAAAACCTATCCTGAAAGTCAGCAATCTACTTAAATGATTTTAATGATTGTTACCGATATGAAGTTTTATATTTGCTCATTGGTTGATTGATTTTGTGTTTTTTGTATTTAAGCGTGTCTGTTAAAGTTTGTTTTATGATCCGAAGAAGCACCCTCAGTAGTGTGAAAGTGCTTAGATGTACTTTGTGAATAAAAGGGCTCTAATTTTATTTTCTCTGCCTCAGTCGTGTATCTGTGCTGCTATGTTTTTTGATATCATTATGCTTTGTGTTTTCAGCACATTTAATTACATGAGGGTATTCTTGTCTTAATTTATTCAAATGGTAGTATAAACTCAGTATGACCACTGCTAGTGTGAATTCCACTGCAAAACTGCACTGCTTCTGAATGAGGATGCTGCTTGAGAAATTCACCTTTCCCTGAAATGTAGTGATCACAAAGTTAATTTTTATTAAGTAAGAGCCTGCAAAGGGCAAAATAAACTGCAGAGAGGTATAGGGGGATGTGCAAATAAACCCAAATGTGCATGCCACTTTAGATTTGATTTTTGAAACTCAAATGGAATTGAACCATTTCATTCATACAAGTGATAAGGAACCTTTTTTAAAATGCTCTAATTTTGATTATCTCTAACTTTGGAACTTTAAATAGTGTCACATAAACTATAAGTTTGCTCCTAAAATTCTATTGGGTGAAAATAAGCCTTTGACCTGACCAGTAGCTTTGCACACCTAGGTAGCTTAATGTAGTCCTGTTTTCTGAAATAGCTATTAAAAACCTGGAAGTGATTCAGTACAACAGACTGATGTGTGCAACAGTTTTACTAAGCTGCAGTGTATGATAGTGAATAAATAAATTTCCAAAAGTCTGATTCTTTTAATATCCTCAGTGTCAATGACTTTCAGCTTTGTGAAGATTACAGAAGATCTATTATGTGAGAGAATTTCAAAATGTCAGTTTAAACATGCATCCAGCTTTTGACCTTGGTAAGAATTCCTGTTTGCAGATGTTTTTTATTCTAATTTCTTTATCAGGAAGTAGCTACAGCAACAAAAATGTGTTTTTATGTCAGCTGCCTGGCAACTTAGCTTGATTTCACATTTGCAAACAAGGAACTCCAGAGACCTTAATCATGATGTGGCATCTTACAAGAAGTGAGGGTCTGTATGGTGGGAATTTTAATGGCAGGAATCCTAGCACTTTAAATGAATATTCTCAGGACATAGTGTCAGCGGAAATAGATAAATAAGTTCTGTACTGAAAAGGCTTGTCACCGATCACAGCACCTTAATTCATACATGTACAATGAAGGGCAGCTAATCTTGTTAAACATCTGTTTCTATCAATATTCTTGGTAAAGACTGTCAGAATCAGCACCATTTTTCATAGAAACATAAAGAAAACATAATCATTCTTACCAGTTTAGACTCAACCTGGCAATGAAAATTGAAATGTACCATCAACCATGCAAACTTTCTTTGAAATGTTTCCTACAACATCTGTAATGACATCTGCTTTAGGGCCATTTGTGGACCTTACACAGAAGCAGCCCGGCACCATGACAAACTATCAGTCTGCTAAATATATCTGTCTGGAATTAGCTCTGCTATGCCTCGGTAATATTGACAAACAAAGCTGGATTACTTTTCAAAGTAAAACCACACATTTCCTGGATACCTTACTGTATAGAGCTTCAGCATAAATGTTAAGCACAAAAAATCTGCAGTGCCCTTACTTCAGCACTTAAATGGTGGCTTGTACTTTCTGGCCCACGTTTGTTTCTTGCACATATTTTCAAAACCTTTTTATTCCCTTTAAGATATGACTGTTCTTACTGTAACTTCCAGTGGCATTAACTACTTCACAGGCATACATACAAGTCATTCTCTTACTGTAACTTCCAGTGACATTAACTATTTCACAGGCCTACATACAACTCACTCTTACTGTAACTTCCAGTGTAACTATTTCACAGGCATACATATAAGTCACTTTCTACTGAACAGTAGTATTCGATAATGCAAGTTCACTTTACAAAACTGTAAGACTGAAAAATATAACCTTTGCAAGCAGATTTTGGTCACTCTCAAATCAGCAATAGTAAGAAGAGAATATGAAAAGCATGAATGTGACAGTTTTGTCCACATTCTCAGTGTTATGACAAATATATTCGAGGTGGGAATGGATCTCCACAAAGCATGTGTCTTGTCCCCATTTTAATTCATGACTTTCATGCTATGTATAGTGACACAATATACGTTAACTGAAACCATTTACAGTGAATCAATTAAATGCTGTACCTGACTGAAGCTATTAACGCTTACATAACAGATAAAAAGCAGAAACTCGCAGTCTTGTACAATCCATAAAGTTTTTTTTTACAAACAGTCTTTAGCATTATAACCACAATACTGACTAAAATAATTACCAAAACTACATTTACACTCATAAAACTGCATTTTTTTTATTTCTGAGCAGTAAAGTGCAGAGTTTTAACACCTTAAGTGTGACTTAGACAATACTAACACATGGTCATAGTGGTGTCATAGAGCAATAGCACAGCGACTGAGTGTCTTTAGTCCCTCCAACCAAGTATTAATACTGCACGTTTTTGGGTTACTGGTAAAAAATTGTAATTTGCAACACAAGGATATATCAGGGCTCTTGAAAAAGAAGCAGATATTACATTGTGACCCCATGCAAAATCATTCAGAATCACCTGAGATCTTCTAAAGGAGGATAAATAAATGGCAATTTGCTGCAAGCAACAACTGGCTGAGTATTCTTAGATGCTCTTGGGAGGTAAAGAAAACTCTCACGTTCAAGCTTGTTGCTTTTGGGGGAAGGTTCCTCTTTGTGGTTGATATCCGGCTTGGGGGGGGGGGGTCAAACACTGTTACACGAATTTCCACATAACCTAATAAGGACATCTGGAACGTGAGACACATATAGACCAGAAACTGCCAACAACACTAGTATATGAAAACCAATAAAGACAATGAGACCAGATCATAAGCAGTCTACAATAGAATCTAACTAAATATTGTAGAGAAGGATGGGGCATACATGCTGGAAATTCTCAGTTTTCTGAAACATTACAAAGGTGATGTTGCGACACGCAGAGATATCAAATTGACTGATCCAGTAAGGAGCATAACTAAAACAGGGTGAACTTGTTCTGTATTTGCATGGATTCAAGGTAAAAAAACATACATCTGATAGGAATTAAGCTAATTTCCAAAGCTAAATTTGACTGTCATACTATATTAAGTAGGATAATAAATATGAACATGGGACACAAGGGAAATGCTATTACTATTATAAAGATGAACATGGGACCCAAGGGAAATGCTATTACTATTATAAATATGAACATGGTACACAAGGGAAATGCTATTACTACTATAAAGATGAACATGGGACACAAGGGAAATGCTATTACTATTATAAAGATGAACATGGGACCCAAGGGAAATGCTATTACTATTACAAATATGAACATGCGACCCAAGGGAAATGCTATTACTATTATAAATATGAACATGGGACCCAAGGAAAATGCTACTACTATTATAAATATGAACATGGTACACAGGGGAAATGCTATTACTATTATAAATATGAACATGGGACCCAAGGAAAATGCTATTACTATTATAAATATGAACATGGGACACAAAGGAAATGCTATTACTATTAGAAATATGAACATAGGACCCAAGGGAAATGCTATTACTATTATAAATATGAACATGGGACACAAGGGAAATGCTATTACTATTATAAATATGAACATGGGACCCAAGGGGAATGCTATTACTATTATAAAGATGAACATGGGACCCAAGGGAAATGCTATTACTATTATAAAGATGAACATGGGACCCAAGGGAAATGCTATTACTATTACAAATATGAACATAGGACCCAAGGGAAATGCTATTACTATTATAAATATGAACATGGGACCCAAGGGGAATGCTATAAATATGAACATGGGACACAAGGGAAATGCTATTACTATTACAAATATGAACATAGGACCCAAGGAAAATGCTATTACTATTATAAATATGAACATGGGACACAAGGGAAATGCTATTACTATTATAAATATGAACATAGGACCCAAGGGAAATGCTATTACTATTATAAATATGAACATGGGACACAAGGGAAATGCTATTACTATTACAAATATGAACATAGGACCCAAGGAAAATGCTATTACTATTATAAATATGAACACAGGACCCAAGGGAAATGCTATTACTATTATAAATATTTATTTATTTAGTTATTTATTTATTGACATTTGTTAACCGGGTTTGTCCAACTGGGCTTGTGGCCCATTTTCAGTGGAGACCCGAGGAGAAAAGCTCCAGTAATACATTTTAAAACAAGTACAATTTTAAACAATATTGATATAATAGCAGTTATAGCAAAACGATTTACATATGTTGGGATACATGCATAAAGTTAAAGTTGCATTAAAAAGAAGCTAAGTAACAATTGTACATTGATATAGTTCAATAGGTCAACAATAAACATTTTTTTGTTTGTATAAAATTGTGCAAATGCATAGTAGACACATTGGAGAGAGAGGTGTAATGAGGTACTAAGTATGGTCCTTTTGAGGGTACATAAAGGGAAGGAAGACTAGGTAGGGTCATGGCAAGGGCAGGTTCTGGAATTGAGAAAATAAGCTTTTAGTTCATTTTTAAAGTGTGAGGTGTGGGAGATTGAACGTAAGTCAAGAGGAAGTTTGTTCCAAGCATGGGCAAGGGAGTGTTTGTAGAGTAGTTTGCCTACTGACCTTTTTGGATGGTAGATATCAAGTAATTGTTGGTTAGAAATACGGAGAGTCCGGGATGGGATGTAGATGAAGACTAAGGAAGATAGAGATGGACAGAAGGAGGGTTTATATAGAATAGAGTGTAGCATATGAAATTAATAAGATAGCAGAAACTGGGGAAGTTCAAGCCATTGAAGAGAGTTTAAAGAAATGCAGTGGTGTGAGTTGTATGGGGAGTTAGTAATGAATCTGGCTATTTTATGGTAAGTCTGTTGCAGTTTGTTTAGAGTCGAGGCCTGGATATTGGTAAGAACTGGGGCGGCGTATAAGAGGGAGGGGAGGAGGAGTGCCTGGCCCAGGGTAAGTCTAAATTCAGGGGTTAGGAATTTTTTTGTTCCGATATAGCAGACCTAGTTTCAAATATATACAAAAATATGAACATGGGACCCAAGGGAAATGCTATTACTATTATAAACATGAACATGGGACCCAAGGGAAATGTTATTACTATTATAAATATGAACATGGGACACAAGCGAAATGCTATTACTATTATAAATATGAACATAGGACCCAAGGGAAATGCTATTACTATTATAAATATGAACATGGGACCCAAGGGAAATGCTATTACTATTATAAATATGAACATGGGACCCAAGGGAAATGCTATTACTATTATAAATATGAACACGGGACACAAGGGAAATGCAATTACTATTATAAAGATGAACATGGGACACAAGGGAAATGCTATTACTATTATAAATATGAACATGGGACACAAGTGAAATGTTATTACTATTATAAAGATGAACATGGGACCCAAGGAAAATGCTATTACTATTATAAATATGAACATGGGACCCAAGGTAAATGCTATTACTATTATAAAGATGAACATGGGACCCAAGGTAAATGCTATTACTATTATAAAGATGAACATGGGACCCAAGGGAAATGCTATTACTATTATAAATATGAACATGGAACCAAAGAGAAATGTTATTACTATTATAAATATGAACATGGGACACAAGGGAAATGCTATTACTATTATAAAGATGAACATGGGACACAAGGGAAATGCTATTACTATTATAAATATGAACATGGGACCCAAGGGGAATGCTATTACTATTGTAAATATGAACATGGGACCCAAAGAAAATGCTATTACTATTATAAATATGAACATGGGACCCACGGGGAATGCTATTAGTATTGTAAATATGAACATGGGACCCAAGGGAAATGCTATTACTATTATAAATATGAACATGGGACCCAAGGGAAATGCTATTACTATTATAAACATGAACATGGGACCCAAGGGGAATGCTATTACTATTATAAATATGAATATGGGATACAAGGGAAATGCTATTACTATTTTGCAGTCTACTAGTGTTTCATCTCTCACAGAGGTTATAGCAATAGCATCTGTGCCTTCCCTACAAAAAGATCAGCCTGTCTGTCACACCACCATAAGGAACAGAAATGCAGCACACGTAGTAAATGTATCCAGGCCTGATGTCAAATGCACCAATGTAGGGAGCTATTTAAAGATGACACCTGTAACTGCTTAAGGAGAATAAGATTTTTTTTATTTCACAGGCAAAAAAGTCTACTTCAGGGAAAATACAAACAAATAGTGAAATATAAATGGTTGGGAGTAAATATAAAGGAATACCTGAAGAATGCAGCCCAAGAACCTACATTATTAATCAACTGCATCAGTAAAGTAGTTTTTTTAAAGGTGTGCCTACTCTTTGGAAAGCTATGCCTGCATATACTGGGCAGAGGACTTACTACGGAATCTCTGACCAAGTGGTCAAATCCTGTAACATTACTGGTAGATCCAAGCTAACTGCTTCAGGCTAGTATAAGCTTCAGAAAAGAAAACCACATCTTTTAAGTTTCAGAATATACTGAGGCCAAAGTGACTGAACCTCTGAATAAATTGCATAATATCCAGAAAACCAGTCCAGCGTTTCAAAGTACACCTTGATGTTCCCTTAAATCCTAAAGCGCAAAATATGGCTGGTGAGCTGGTACAGCTTGTACAGCTTTACACATTTCTAGAGTAGTTTTACTGCTCATTTCAAACACAATGTACTGAATCATTTGACCAGTGGTTACATGTACCCACAAGGAAGACAATGGTGTCAAGTGAGGCTCATCTACAGAAAACAACTGCTGTACTTCAGTTATTTGGGTGAAGGTTTCACGATTAATATTCTACGGCATACGAATGGTAGGCATTATTAACACACATGGCTAGAAATAACCACGTTAGCCCATCAGTTGATAACATAATAATGACTCTTGCTGACCCTGTAGGCTAACTTTCATAATGTAAGGCCTTGTCTGTCCAAAATCTTACCTCCATTTTTATACTCACCTTACCAAAGGTAAAGATCACAATCCAACAACAGAGTAAGAACGTATTCAGAAATATCAAAAGTGAATTGTATAATGCAGTTGTCATGCGCAGTTTGGCCTTAACCATTCAATTACCCTGCACATGAATGGGGACAATTATATTTTGTCATGTAACATGCTGACAGCAGTTGGAAGTTTGTGGCTATATAATAAAAAGTTCATGTTGCAGACATTACAGGGCATGGTATCTCCAAGGCTGCATAACTAGAAAAAAAAAGGGAAAATGTTAGTTTTTTTTTTGTACTACTGTGAGTGAGTCTGTGCCACCTGTGTGATAGCAATGCTTCCACACCAATAAATGCAGGTGGGCTTTTGAGACATTGAGGGGTTAGTTTTATGTTATGCTTCAATTACAGTGTTTATGTCTTGATTTAGACATGGAGATTCACTAAAGAATGAAAGCAATGCCCAATAAGTGAGGCTGTTCTGTCACAAAGAACAACTTTATTTTTAAATAATTAAGATACAGCAGCTTTACAAATTTCACCCGGCAGAAACTGCAGTGTAGTTTGACAATATGATGTAGACCTGTGAAACTTCCCTACTAAAATCAAAGATGTCAGTTTACAAAAACTGAATAATCTATGCATTTAAGTAATAATTACTGTGAGTTAATCATATGTACATTATAAGACTCTTTTCAACTAAGACCCAGGCCAAATTGACAAGGGTAACGTGTGTGTGTGTGTGTGTGTGTGTGTGTGTGTGTGTGTGTGTGTGTGTGTGTGTGTGTGTGTGTGTTTGCAGGAGTAACAATTCAAAATGTTCGGACTCACTTCAGTGAGTCAGGAAATACAGAGACTGAATGGGTGAAAAACAGACGAAATTAAGTCCAAGAGATTAATTTCTAGGAATACTCCTTCTCCAAGGTATGTCAATATCAGATGTAAGTTCGGAGAATGCCCCCTACAAAAAAAAAAAAAAAGTTTAAAGTACAAGAGCAATGTTCGATATTTGCTCTTATCCTGCAATTTCTGACTTTTTTTCAGTGTGACGGCACTCAGCATTATGAGCGTTTTGACAAAGGGCGCTGTGTGTGCCTGTGCATATGTTTATTTTGACAAATGCTGTGACTACTTAGTATTGAATGTTATTTAAAACAAAATAATGCTTTTGAAACAAACAAACAGTCTAATTGATGGGTACTTACAGTAAAGGGCTATAAAGTATAGCATCTGAATCTATTCTGAACCTCTGACATAACCATGAAAATTAAGACATTGGGGCTAATTTAATTATTTAATGTAATAGGAAATGTAGCTCTTCTAATGAATACTGAATAAGGGGAAATACAACTCCTTTGATAAAATATGAACAAAACCTTAAACCATTAGCATTTGGATATGGTTTTTAAATATAAAGTAAAGCATAGCCACACTATAGAGATTTTATGCATCCTGTTAACAGATGAACCACTTACACTGCAGATGTGAGGCAGATGTTACACTGAGCACTGTGATGCAATCTTTTCAGTCCCCAGCCATAAAATGAATGGCCAAACTGTTCCAAATCTAAAATTAGAGAATCAAGTGGACCTTTTCAACCAGATGAACTGACAGTTGCATCTCATTTCGCTTCCACAGTGAAAAACATCCATTTTTTCACTCTCTTTCCCTGACAGTCTTCTAGTGAATAAACGTACTGCTGCTATGTGATGAAACCCTATGTAGAAAAAAGAACACATATCCCACCTCATCCAAACTTACATACTCCAAAAGCAACATTATAATTACATCTCAGCCACTAAAACAATGCTCATCTCACCTCACCTTCACAGCCAAAGACTGAAATGAATGAATAAATAGTGAACGGGAACAATATATTATGTGTTCATTCATCCTCTCATTTATCTACATTGTTCACTGATACCCTTAAATGCATTTGCAATGAGACAATACGCACAACCTAAGACTACTTTTTCACTCAGTGTGAAATTAACCTTAATGTTACAGATACGTGAGTAAATGCCATATCAATGGATATTTTTAGAGACACCTGCTGTCAGGTAACATTTTAATGTGTCCTATTTGTGCCATGTTCTATAGCTCTATACGTTTTTCAAGTCCCCATACTCCTGAAGCCACCTCCCTTTTAGTTCATGCCTGCACCTCTCTCTGCCTAGGGTAAAGAACACTCCCCACTCTCAAATGGTCCCTCCTCTCTTTTGGCTCATGGCTGTGTCTCTGTACCTAAAGTAAGGGGCATGTGCACCCCATTGGTCCACAGTTCCTGACTGCCACTCAGTTTGGACTTTATCTGCAAGAGAATGCCCTAAAATGAATATGGAGGCACACACTGTGTTTCTCAAGCTGGTGAGATTGTCATTCCATTGCCAACAGAAGATTCCAGTAGATATAATTTTTCAGTTTCTGCTACTTAGCAGCAGATCTCACAGACCTGCAGCTGAATCTAGGAATGGAGAAATAATTTTGGAACACAAAAGTGTTCTTTTAAAATTTCACCTGCTGCAACCATTGAGGATCACCACACCTTTTAACTGTCTAGAGTTTTGAGGGACACTGTAAATTATTCTCAAACTTTTCATTTAATCATTTTTTGTTTTTCCTGTAACTATGGATGTCAACATTATGAGGTTTGGCCCATACACCCTTATCAGTTTTAAGAAGCAATTATTGTCTGTCTGGTATATGGCTTCAACAGGCATGGGCACTAGTTTGTTTCTACACAAAATGCTCTACAATCTGCATTTGTAAAATTCACCAATTCAGGCTTGTGATGTATTCAATAAGTAGAATAGCTGGGTACCTTGGATTCATTTTTTTTCTGCATGAGTTGGCCCTTAGTAGGTAGCAGACAATACAAGTAGATGCAATAAATGTTTTCCTGAAAGGAAAGAATATTAGAACAAACCTTACAAAAGTATGTTTCAGTGGTTTCTTCTTTCCAAAGAATAAAGGATCATCTTGGATTATGGAGTTGGGAATGGAAGGAAAAAGAAGTTATGTTGTTACCATAACATTCCATCAGTGTTGTCCAACTTCATTCCATTAACAGCTTGAGACTCAGAATATGACCTCCTCCTACCTACCCATAATGCCCTGTTCCCCCCACGTTACCTCAGATCGAGTTTGCCAAAAAGAACATAGTGCTCTTAAAAAAAATTAACTATAATACAAAGGTAAGGAGATTAAAATACAAACAAATCTCCCAATAACAGAACATCAAGAACTCAACCAAAGGAATAGCACTCCTGAAAAACTTCTACTAGGCTTCCCAAATAAACTTTGGATAGGGCAGAGGGGGGGCAGGAAGGTTAATGGAATGAACTTGGACAACACAGATGGAACATTATGGTAAGAACATAACTTCTTTATCTGATAGTCCACTTCATTCCATTAACCTGTGGGACACAGTCTCCGGCTAGCATAATCCAGGGTGGCCATTAAGGAAGGATATTCCAGAGTACAGTAGAACCAAAAGCACTTCTACTCCTGGACATAAAGTCCAATTTGTAATGAGTGACAAACGTATGGGGGTTTGACCAAGTACCAGTAGCACAAATGCCCTCAATACAAACTCATGACCAAAAAGCTTGAGACGTGGCCATGGACCTTGTAGAGTGTGCTCTTACCAGACTTGGTAAGGGAATACCTTTAGAAGAGCAGATAAACGTAATGCAGTCTTTCAACTCTCTGGCCAAGGAAACTCTGGTCACTGCCTTACATTTTTTAGTGCTCAAAAAGGAAACAAATAACTGATCACACTTCCTGAAAGGTTTACATAGATGTAGAAACCAAAGGATCCTTTCATAGGGTAACTCTGTCTCTATAAAAAACTAAGTACGGAAATTCTGCGGAAAGAGCCTGCAGCTGGTAATCGCCACTAGGAAAAGAGTTTTCCGGGAGAGGAATTTAAGATCTAGAGTGGCCGAGGGTTCAAATGGGGGATGGACCAAGTCTTGAAATTCATAGTAAGATCCCAGGGAGGCATACAGTCCTTGACTGGAGGCTGTAGCTGAAAGGTGC
The DNA here is from genome assembly GCF_019279795.1 of Protopterus annectens. Classification (NCBI taxonomy): domain Eukaryota; kingdom Metazoa; phylum Chordata; order Ceratodontiformes; family Protopteridae; genus Protopterus; species Protopterus annectens. The sequence goes on along the minus strand of NC_056735.1, from coordinate 1,154,863,107 downwards.
CCCTAAGAAAAGCCTTACATCATTTCAAAGAGGCTAAAGATGCTGAGTCAAAACAAAAGTGGAAATTAGAAATGGCAGCAAACTGTACCTTGACTGTAGAATGACTAGCACCACCCTAGAAAACGGAAGCCAGAAAATCTAGAACTAATGAAACTGGGGTTGTAAAAGGATCTACCTGATTCTATTCTGCCCAAAGAGAGAATCTTTCCCACTTACTTTTGTAAATCTTGCGAGTGGAAGCCCTATGTGATTAAATCAAAATTCCTCAAGACTGGAGAAGGCAGCCTGAGATATCCAGCCATCATCAGAAGTGAAGAAACCATGCAGTTAATTTCAGGGCCCAAATGTTGGGATGTGGATGCTGCGACGGATGAGAAAGTAGATCTGGACTTGGAGATAACTTCATTGGGAGACAAACTAGATGAGACCAAAGAAAGGTGAACCAGGTTTGTTGAGTCCAAAAAAGGATCAATGAGGATCACTTGGCTTCAGAATCTGAGAGCTTTCTGCAGGAACATGGGAATCAAAGGAAGAGGGAGAAAGGCATATAGTAAACCGGAGGGCCAAGCGTGAACCAGAACATCACTGGGGGACAGTCTCTGAGAGGGGATGAAGGCATAATATTTGCTGAATTTGTTGTTGAGGGGGGAACGCAAAGAGGTCACAGCAAGAATAACCCCATTTCTGTAGGATTGCATCTGGCATGGACTGATTCAGGGACCACTCATGAGGTATCAGCAGCACTCTGCTGAGTCTGTCAGCTATGATATTGGATTCCCTCAGAATGTGCATTGCTACCAGAAAGCAGTTGGAAGAAATCGCCCACTTGCAAACCCTCATCGTTTCTCGACAAAGGGGGTAAGAACTGGTTCCTCCCTGTTTGTTGATGTACCAAACCACTGACATATTGTCTGTTTGGATACAATAGTCTCCTGAGGAAGAAAGCTGTCTAGTTCTTGCAACACTAAAAGAACTGCTCTCATGTCAAGAACACTGATATACAACTGGGGCGTCCACATGCCTTGGACAATCCGGCCCAGACAATGACCCCCCCACCCGAACTGGGAGGTGTCTGTGGTCAATGTGGTGGTTGGGGAGGGGAGTACGAACAGTCATCCCCAGGTAATCTTTGGGGACTGAATCCACCAAAGAAGAGAATCCCTACAGACACAGAACAGATTGATGGGAAGGTTCAAGGGACTTCTGAGAAGAGACCAATGTACTGCTAGGGTTCACTAAAGAATATGCATGTGAATGCGTGCCATTGCAAGAAGAGTTATGGTTGCTGCCACGGAGCCCAAAGCTTGAAGAATTAGAGAGGACGGGGCTTTTGGAACAGTTAGATCTGGTTAACATGGGATCTCAGATTTAGCACCCTGTCCGATGTAAGATAAACGTGAGTTAACATTGTGTCTACATGTGCCCCTATAAAATCTATGGTTTGAACTGGATCCAGATGTGACTTCTACCATTTTACAGTTATGCCCACAGTAGAGGCTAGGTTGAAGAAGTAATCCCTGACCTGAAGGAGTAGATGCCTGGTTGGGGCAATGAGGAGCCAATCATCCATTTATGGAAATATTTGACAGCCTTGCAGTCGGAGATGAGCTGCTACTACCACTAGATATTTGGTGAACACCCTGGAGCCTGTGGTAAAGCCAAATAGAAGCACCTGAAACTGGTAGTGACTACCTCCCAGCCTGAAACATAGAAAGAACTTGGAGCACCTGCCCATTTTGATATGGTACTACGCATCCTTGAGGTCTATATAGTACATCCAATCGCCCATCTTCATCAGAGGTAAGATGGATTGAATCGTGACCATCCTGAACTTTGTGTGTTTCACTGACTTGTTCAGGTAGGTCAGATCCAAGATAGGCCATAAGTCCCCTATCTTTTTGCGTACCAAAAAGAATCTGGAGTAAACACCCAAATCAACTTGATCGGGGAGGGGACTTCTTGGATGAGTCTTTTTTGCAGTAACTTTCTTATTTCTCGGGAAGCATCCTCCCTCTGACTGGGTGGAACATCGGGGAGGTGAAACTTTTGTTTGCGAATGTCAGAAAAGGGAATGGAGTATCCTCTGAACACGATCCTTAGCACCCATTTGTCATGTGTGATGGCTTCCCCTGACTGCTTCCAGAGGAGAGCAGTCAGGCAACCATTAATGATCACTGTTAGGGCTTGTCCGGGGCAGGTTCCCACTACCCCTGATTTTGTGGACCTCCTCGGCCAGGTGGGCGGCATCTACCATTCTGACCATATCCCCCTCTGCCTCGGGGAGAAAAGTCTCCCTGAATATCCTGGAAAGGACCCTGTGACTTCCAAAACCACGTTTTCTTACTACCACATTGGTTTCTAGAGAAGGTCTGTTGTGAAGTAGAAAAATGGATCCTAATGGCAGACAGAGTCTTACCATCTTTCTCACTCTGGGTCAAGGTGTCATGTACCATGAGCCCAAACAAGGTGGAGCCATCAAAGGAGGCATTAATGAAGGACTGCTTCAAGGGCTCCACAGAATCGTGCAACCTCATCCAGGCACGATGCCTAATGGCAAAGCCGGAACTGGCTGCCCTTGAGTTACCCTCCACAGTGTGAGAGATAAGTCTCCTGGATGTATTAGCTAGGGAACGTTGGGTGGACAGTCTAGAGGAAACAGACTCCCATTCCTCATTAGGTACGGATCCCGGGACCAAGCTAGAAAGTTCCTTAACTAAGACCCTTTGTAGCCAGGTAAAATGAGACATGTAGTTCAATGCCTGAACAGCAAAAGTAGATGAGGCGTAGACTCTCTTACCACATCTGCCCAGAGCCCAGGATTCTTTATTCGGGGAAGGAATAGAATAGCTTTCCTGAGTGAACGCCTACTTGGTGGCTGCCGCCACAACCAAGGTTTCTACTGGAATCCTTCTGGTCTAAAACTGTTTGTTGGCTGGGGTGCTTAAAATTTTATCTACACATTTGGTAATAGGTTCTACTGTATCTGGTTCCTTCCAAGCCCTTGATGACACCAGCTGTATCAGTGGGTCAGCCGGGAGGGGGGGGGACACCCAGGTAGTACATGGGCATTGCCCAAAAGCCTCCCACAATACCGATTCCTCTGAGGAAGGGGTTTGGGATGACCATCCACCCTTCTGGTGAAGGATTTCAAGGATATCTCCAAAGGAGACCTCGTCGGGTGGAGATCTGGGAGACCCTTCACCTTCTTTGAAATTGGCGTCTGTGGTGAGGGATTCCATACGGGAATCTATGTGCCTCCTTTTACACGGTCTCTTTTGAGGGACCTCCTTGGGTAGATGCTCCGGGGAGGTGTTGGAAGAATCCTGGGGATCCACTGAGGGAACAGTGTGGAGGCTTTCTGGGACTGGCTGTCCATGTAGTACTTCAGAGCTCTCAGGCATGGTTCCAAAGTGGAGTGGGAAAGTTTCCTTTGCTGTAAGTGATGAGGGTCTCCTAGGAATGGAGAGGACCTTCTCCACAACCTCAAACACAGAAGGACTCTGAACTATCTGTAGCTGTCTTAGCAGAGATAAAGCCACAGGGACAGACACCTCCCAAAGAGAACAGGCCTCCTGCTCCGAGGGGGGAGTCAAAACCTAGCTGTCAAAGGCCAGGCCCCCGAAGGGAAGAGACGGCAATGAAACCTTTAGGAGTCTAAGTCAACCCCCTGGAACTGACCTTGATGCTGCAGCTCCGAGACACGCTCAGAACTGAAGCAGCCAGAGCTGAGCAAGGTGGGGAGAATGCCGGAGAAGAAGAAATTTCTATTGGCTCCGACACCTCGGCACCAGAATCCAATGGAACCGACAACTCCGAATCTGAGGGACGAATCGGAAAAGGAGCTATTGGTTGGAACAGGAGAGCCTCACAGATCTGGAAGTGGACAGGAAGGACACAAGCCCAACCTGGACCTGTGTCTTGAGGAACTGCCTCATGAGCTTACCAACATCCCTACAGGACAAGCTTCGGGAAGACCTAAACGAAGCTGAAGAGGTGGTCGGGGGGATCTCCATGAGGAACGGGACAGAGACCTCCTGGAAGGTACCAGCAAAGAAGACCCTGGTGCAGACAAAGCCGGAGCCAATGCCGAGGGAATGCCACTCTGCCCCACAGCCACAGACGAGGAACGGGGTGAAAGAGAGGTAGAGGTAAGGGAGCTGGGAGCCGAACACATCAGTTCCAAAGACTTAGATTTTTTCTGTGGAGATTCCAAGAATGATCATGAAGGAGACGGTCTTCTGGAATCCCAGGAATCCTTGGGCTTCTTAGCTGGTGGTTGAAACCCTGATGTGGAAGGAGCCCCCTAGGTGGTGGAAGGAGGAAGCAAGCCACTTAGAATAAGTCTGCTTTCCCAGTCCTCCAGAGCTCAGGGGTGAAAAGCCCTGCATATATCACAAGGGGCATCCAGGTGGAGAGGCCCCAAACAATAAATGCACTCCCCATGAGCATCAGATATAGGAATCTTCTGCCCACAGGAAGTGCACTTTTTAAAGCCTAATGGCCTTTGATCAGCCATAGAGAGAAAAAAGGCTGAGTAGAAAAAGAAAAAGAAAGCTTTTTTTAAAGAAGCATAATGGACAGAATCCCAAACTCTAGATAGGAAAGGAAGGCAAAGGATGAGATATGAAAGGTAGGAAGTGCAAAAAAGAGAAAAAACTCACCAAACTTGCTGAAGGAGAAGATCAAGCCAAAACTCACTGCTAACACCAAGCGCAGCAAACGAGATCTGGGGTAATGTGGGAGGGGCGAGGTGTCATGGGTAGGTAGGAGGAGCTCAAGTTCAGAGTCTTGAGCTGTAAGAAGGTGGCCAGTCAGTTCTAAACGTCGGAACCATATTCCTACAGGTTAACGGAATGAAGTGGACAACATCAGATTAACTGATTTAACTGCAGAAGGGGAGAGGTTACAGCATTTGGATACTGAGTTTTCTATTTCCGACAGCAGATATTCACTGTGAAGACTACAAACAGGAAGGGCACATGCAAGAACATTGTCTGAAACAGTACATTAGATGCAAAAAAATGGCCACTGTTAACTGAACTATCTTAAAATAAACAAAATAAGAACAAGAGTGGTGTTATTCAGGATTGTGTGTGTATGGGGGGGGCTTACAACACACTTCTAGATTTGTGGAGTTTAAAGAGCAGACCTCAAATAATTTTGAAAATGGTCCAAACATACCCTAAAAAACTGAAAATGTTCCTAATATTGCTTTGTTTACAAGCAATATTGGTTCATAGGTAAGTAATGGGCTAGTTGCCCTTGAGGGCCATTTTTATGGGTAGCCAATTTCCCTTTTGGCGCTTTAATTAACCTGTGCCATTTGGTTTTAGATTAGCCTTACCCATCCCATGTCGATAATTATATATTACCCCCAATGAGAGTAACTGTTGGGATCATACCATAGATAATTTGAGGGGACCTATGCATGTGATAAAGCATTTAGGAGCTACCTCTGTCCATCAGTAGTACAGGGAACAGTTCTGGGGTATGTTTTCTGTATCCCAACCATAGATCCAAGTTGCACTTGAATATAGAAGGGATGCACTTTCCTTTATGCAGATGGGGAGTCTGTTTCAGACAAGAGCTATCCTCCACAAGATATACCTCTCCCTCTAAACTGTTCTTTTGAAGAGGTTTAGAGCCCTAGACTGAGTATTTCTGTTACCATCTGGCTTACTGATGTGCAGTATATCCATCAATAATGGGTCAGAGGATGCCTTGTATGCCAGACAAAGGTCAACGGTCTGTAGGATACCGAGTATAGTGACAGGACTTTGAGTCGGTCCATGTAGGACATGTTTAGGCCCTTTGTTTTTAAGTTGTGCAATACAGAAATACTTACAACACTGGACACATGTTAGTCAAAAGCTAAGTCACTGTCTACATATGTTCCCAAATCCTGACTAGCTGGGTTAACTCATTGGGGTGTATTGTCAATGTGGTAGTTCCCTAGGATAGATGACTTTGAAAAGGATACAATAATTTATTTTTTGGCATCAGTACTGGGATGCAGGATACCTTGTTCACAAGTTTATAGATGAATACCAGGTTAACTACCTTAAAGGGCCACTTTAAGCCTAGCAAACAGACTGAGGTCGGGATAAAACCCTGTACCTTGTGTCTATGAGGTGAAGACCTTAACCATTACGCCAAATCCTTCCCCTCTATGCCAGGCACAGCTCAACTCTTAGCAATCTGTAGGACACTGAGTATAGTAACAGGGCTTTGAGTCACTTCATGTAAGACATGCTGTTTAGGTATTGTATCTTTTCAGTAAGGTATCTGGGCTTTCCAGCTGTATGTATCTGGACAGATACATACCGAAGGGGACATTATATTCAATGACTGGCCTAATGAGGGCTGAGTAAACGAAGACAATGACATTCTTGGATCTACACACAATCCCTTTTGTTTATAAACTCTGTAATCCCGAAGAACTTTCTTACAACACACTTGGTAACACAGTCAGGTGATAAAAAAATAATGAAGTGACATTGAGCATATTTTAAAGGTGGTAAATTTGAATAGCGTACCTGGGTTGGACAGAATAGGTTTCTTGTAAAAATGTGCAGCTTAAAAAAATAAACAAAGTATGTTCAGAATGGTATATACAATGAGACATTGACAATATAAACCATATGAAGGTATTGGTAAATTTATGTGAAAACAAACTGAGATCAACTAGAGATCAATTTCCCTAATAAACTATGACAATAAAACTGGAATAGTTTTTGAATACAGACTTCAATCAGCCCTAAACATATTTGACAACATATATGGGTTAATATCAGAATGGAATATTAAAAATTTGTTATAGTTAATTAAGAAATTTATAAGAAAACAGCAAATAAGATGATATGATCAACTAGGCTCAACACAGCTTACAACTATTTCATCCCAGTTTGGAAAAATGATAGCTATTTGTAGGTTTAGTGCAACTTTTAAATCCTGGATTTGAGATGCATTTCATAAACCATGGTTTAGGTTATTCATTAATAAACAAGTAGAAGAAAATGTGCAAGACAGAGGGGTGTATGGCAAGGATATCCCCTGAATATGATTGCAACTGAATTGTGTACCCATTAGGCAGCCCCTCAAATGAAGATAATTTTGAATGTGGATGTATTTTGAGATATGTTTTGTTTTTTACCACATATCCTTGCATTTACAGGTAATACTGTTCTGTGTATTAGACAAAAACAATATTCTGTGGAGAACTGAGGGAATATAAAACAGAATGGAAGTTTTGATTTAGAAGTACGTAAAGCTAAATGCAAAGGGGATGAGAACAATACTGCAATTGTCAATATGAATTTTTCAATGAGTAACAAAGATAAGGTAGACATGCACTTCAGGACAAAGGTAACAGCAGAAAAAGCCTGGAAACAGGTCTTACAAAAAAGGAGGAAGATGTGACGCTCTAGGACATTGGTTTAGGTAGTTATTTAGCAAGTCTTTAGTTCTGGTATACCTTGAAAATAAACTGATGAAAATATTTTTAGTACTCTTTAAGGGGCACGGCATAGAAGATGAGTCAAGATTACATAAGACTCTTCCCATTTCATATTCATGTTTTTTGCTTACAGATTTTTTTTTTTGTAAGAAGTGTTACGAGTGAAATGCTTCTCTGTTAAAAGCTTTTGGGCTAATTAAGTTTGATGATTTATTGCAGGGATGGAGAAGAGGGACAAATTATTTTAGTCCATGACAGCAATCACAATGACATAAAATTCTATGAAAAGAAATTACGTTTGTGAGATGTAATGAAAGGAGATGCCTTGAAACTTTCCTGTTTATGATACTGTAAGATTTTATATGAACACCGTGAAGAAGATGTGATAAGGTAAAAGCTTCAACAATGATTCTTCAAGTTGCAAGTCTGCAAAAAAAAAAAAAACACTCACTGATCACAACTGCTCCAGAATTAAACCAAATTAACTCATAAATGTAAATATGTTTTGCAAGGGCAAGCTGCTCTGCACCTCTCATGTGGGAGGCAAGCCACCTATATTCCCCAGAACTTATATAAGCCAAATCCACAAACTCAACAACTTGAAAAATAGATATACTTTGAAAAGAAAGGAACCACTTCTAGTACCTGTTTAGAAACTACACTGGAAGTAATTTGCTAAGGAAAACAGTGATCAGCAAGTTCAGCTTGGATGAGTTGAACTTGACCATATAGAACCTTTTCCCTATGACTCTTCAAGTCTAAAGTGGACACAAAGTGAAAACAAATGTAATTATAGTGTCTTATAAGAACTGTGGTTGTCTTAAGTCTTGCAGTATGCAAAATGGATAAAATGCATAGAACTGAAAAATGTAGCTTTACTGAGTCTAAAATTGCTTTTAAGTGGCAGCAAAACTGCTGAAGCTAAAATTAAAATGTTCTCCTCTAATGCGCAAACATTTGTATCACTTAGATTTCCTGCCTTATATAGACCTTAGTTTGTTGGAGTCAAATATTCCCCACTCTAGAACTGCAACACTCTAAGAAGAGGAAGAGCATAATCCATGTTTGAATCCAAACAGGAAAGACTACCTTAAACTCTTTCATGTAGAGAGAGAAAACCTATTACACAGATTAGATACTATCTTACTTCTGGAATGTGCGTGCGGATTGCATTTCTAGATAGAGCTTAAAATAGTTTCAATTTTACTACTGGAGCTGTGCAACTGCCTTTTGGACTTCTGAATAGCAATCAGCTGAAATTCAGCATATCTCTTTAGCTACTGGTAAGACTAAATAATCTGACGCTTTTTTTCTTTGCACTTTTTCTATTACCTATCTGCTTAAACTTTTAGTCTGTATTCTCTTTATGCAACATTAACACTGCTTCTATATTTGACTGTATAAGTATAGTTCTTAACATTATTTATTTCAAGTAAATAATTGTATTATTAAGTTTTAAATGTTTGTGGCTGATGATTTATTTATTAACATGCGGTATGTGTGTAAGAATACTACTCTCACAATGTCTAGCTTCAAACTTCTTAAGAATTACAGTACAAGCTACTGCTAACACATGTATTTAATGTGTTTTTTTATATGGTAATGTGGTTTATCTAGCTGGAGGCACCACTGCCATAAAGACAAGGAAGTGAGTGTTGGTAATGGGTGATAACATTAACCACCCCTGGAAAATACTGTGTGTATGCTTGTGCACAAAATAATCGTGGACCAGTGATGATGCAATTAGTAAAACTGCACGGGAAGGCACTGGGCTAAGTATGAAACAGGTAAACTCCTATGAAGCTACTGATTAGAACCTGGTTTGTAGCTGTACAGTGTAAAGTTTATTTAGGTGCAGCAGGTGCTAGCTACTGCTTATAAAAGCAGTGTGAGTTTACCATAAATGCTTATGGCTTACTGCCTCTCAAACATTATTCTGTGATAGAAGTATAGATTTAAAGCCCATACCATCAAACATAAGCTTTTGTGAGACAATACTACTAGGAGCAGGTAAGATTATAAGCCAGCTCATCATACATAGTTTGGATTTCAGAACTCCAGACATATTATGAAATGAACCTGAATGGCCTGGAAAAGAGTTTTGTTCCCAGAAAGTATGCATGCTATAGGTAAAAATAGCAGTATGTATTGGAAAATGGTTATTTTATTGTTTCAGAGAAAGTAGTTAGGAAGTATGCAAAAAATTCTGCGGAATATGAAAACATTTCAGTGTCACTGATAAGTAAAGATTGAAAACTGTAAGAAGCTAGCCTGATGTTATGACCAAGGATGAGATGATAATATTTAGAACCACTGGCAAAGAAAATAAGAGCGTCAGAAATTCAAGGATATAATTGCTACTGAAGTCAAAAAAAGCTGCCCTATTTGCAGACGATGTTATGTTATACCTAATAAAACCAGAAAAGGACATTTCAGTGTTGTGGAACATCCTGAGGCAGTTTCAAATCTTTTGGGGATACAAAATTAATGAAGCTAAAACAAAGGAAAATATGTACCCACAAACAAGTTGGTTCAGCAATATTCATATTTATGGGGACATGATAAAATGAAGTACTTAGGAGTACGGATTAAAAAGGATACTGGTGTGGCAGCTAAGGATATGTGGGAAGACAGTAAACAAAATACAATACAAAAACTGAGAAATTTGGAAGCTCTGTTACATTGATGTGGACAGCAAGATATAAGCAGTTAAAATATTTGTAGTCCCTTTAGTTTTATACACAGTTCAGGTATATTTTTACCAACAAAGGAAAAGTTGTGAATAGCAATTAATAAAGAACTGAAGGTTCTTATCTGTGAGGGGAAGACGGCAAGAGTCAAGGGTAATAAGCTGATTCTTCCAAATGAACAAGGCAGTTTGGGATTACACAATTTGAAGGGGTACTTCAGAGCTACACAATTAAGGTTCCTATACATAGCACAAGCAGAAATCTATAATTCAAAGTGGGAAGAGATGATGATGAAATAGGGGGAAGCTCAAGAAACAAGGAGAGACTGGGATTTTGGATGCAGATCCTTAAGGAGAATAACAATAACCATGCAAAATATTATATTCATAAAGTAGCGGAAAGTGTTCTAAGAACTAAGCCAACACGGGAATGGAGAAAGGAGATCTGCCAATAGGGATGACTGCAATTAGGAATACAGACAATAGGCAAGAGGGGGCTGGAATTTACTGGAGAAAACTGGTAAAAGAGCCAAGGTGCTGGGAACAAATATATAGACAGGGAAAGGTAATACAATGGGAAGAGGCCAGGAATTTATTTGGACTGCAGGATAAAGATTGCCTTCCCTATCAAGGACTGATATCAGGGTACAGGCAAAGAGAAAGAAATAGGGGTGTTCTAAGTGAAAGACCAGAACTGGTAGAGTTTTTAGAAGACTCTACAAAAGACGCTGCCATTAAAAAAGGAATAATAAGTAGAGCATATAAAATATTGCATGATAACTATAAGAATCAATCAGAGGAGGTTAGAAAGGATTGGAAAGAGAGACTGTTTAAGCAATTCACAAAGAAACAATGGTATATATATATATATATATATATATATATATATCTCCCAAATATGCAACAAAATCTAGAAGATTTAGGATATTTGCTTGGAAGTGTTTACATAGGTATTTTTATACCCCAAGTAGACAAGGCAGATATACCCCAGGGATTACCTCAGTGTCACTGCTCGACAGAGGCACAGCAAAATAATGGGTATAGTTCCCCATACTAAAGGGGTGGCGTAAGCCACAAAACTATGGGCTAGACTTGTAAATGCCCTCGGGCAGATAGCCTAGTATGAACCTATGAACCTATGAACCAAATAATTTTTCCTCAGGTAGACAGCAAATGTTGGAGGTGTGATGGTAAAGAAAGAAATAACTGGGAACTTATCTTCTAGGAGTGCAATGAATTGGCAGACTTTAAAGATTCCCAGCAGACTGCTCTGTCAGAGATACTGCATGAGCAAACTGGTGTAACTAAAGAAATTATTTTTTGAGCTATGATACAGAATCAGAATTGCCTAGACATAGTAAGGCCTTGCTGAGTCTAATTATGGTGGCTGATAAAAAAAAGCATTTACTAGAAAATGGTAATCAAAGTCTAAACTAACTTTACTAGAAGTAGTGAACATAGTAACACAGATAAACAGCTGGAACTGGGATCTTTAGAAAAGGGGGGGTGCAAATTACATAAGAAAAATGTGAATTATGGGACAATACCTGCACAGGTGGAACAAAGTTTAAAAGAAGGCAGGATTTGAATGAGCTATGTAATGTTTGACTGACAATGATTGGGTAGATTATATGTGATGTATAATGTTTGCAATTACAATTATGTCAACATGGTTTGTGATGTATACTGTTTGCAACTAAGATTATGTCATATGCTTTGTTTCTATTTATGTAAATGTACGATTGCCTATATCATATATGATAATTTAATAAAGATGTTTCTTGATTAAAAAAAGGATGAGATGAGAATAACTTTGGCTGTAGTTAAAATTCACTCCACTGAACACAGACACAGCCTGGTACTAGGCATGAGTGCACATGCACCAAAGCAACTTGTTCTATCTCCGGATGATCTCAGTAGCCAGTGTGAACTGAAAATAATGCACCTGGAAATGAGATACCTTGAAGCAGCTGGGAGAATGACAAAGTCTGAGACTGAGGAGAGGGAAAAGTGAGACAAAAGAAGAGATGTTGGCCTTTTGTCAAAGACATACAAGTAACCAGGCTGAAAAACAAGCTCTGAATATCAAGGTCAGTACTAAATTGTTTCCTCGAAAGAAAGAGAGGATGATTCTGATAATACTCAAGCATCTGAATGTGTGCAATCAAAATCAAACTTGCCATAGGCAATGGGTGACTTTTTAACTCATCTGCTTATAGGAAAGGTAATGTATGCATAAACTTAATATATGGAACACTGTGATTATGGAAAGGTTGGAAATATCTTGCTCAAATCTTTTCAATTTACAGACCACAAGGGAAAAAAACAGAATACAGTGCAATGATCATACTGCAGAAATACAAATTCACTTTAATAAGTAGAAAAGTGTGTATGTCAAGCTACTACTTTTGAAATGTCAGCAGACCTTCTAATAAGGGGGAAAGCAGTCAATACTTTGACTGATGAAGTGAAAATCTGGTTAGCAGATCAATAATGTAACAATGCTGAAGAAACAGGACCTTCCTGGACATCTTAGCATGAGCACAGTGCAATAACAGTGTGTTAGTGTCAATACCTTATCATGGACCATAGCACAAATAAAGGTTATGTTTTCCTATAGAGACAGGGGTCATCTTTGGACTATTGATCATGAGTCTAAACTTGAGACCAATCTAAGTTTAAAGAATGTCAAAATCTGGTTAAATATAATACTTACCAGCAAACATAACTTCCGTCTGAAACAGCAGTGTCTATAACTAATAATCCTAACAAGTTATATGACTATCTTTGCTAGGTATCTACTCATATGTCACTCCCTCACAAAAATTAATACTAATTAGTTTACAACTCCTTTTAAATGCATTTTCATGACACTGAAAACTAATGTGGATAATGCATTAAACACTGATTGCTTCTCCATAGCTTTTCTGCCTTTTTTCACTGTCCAAACAGTCTCATCTAACTTAGTGCACAAATTCTTCCAAAAGACAAAAACAGGGTCATCATCAATTGAAAACTTATCTTCTGAATTTCTGTAAATATGTATCTATGAGTGCTACTGTGTACCCAGTAAGAATTCTAATTAATGGCTCTATCAAGACGGATCTACTTTTCAGTATCTGGAAAAAGGCACTCAAGGTTCCCCTTGCTAAAAGGGGCTCCTCGGCATTAAACAATCACCATCCTGCTGTGCTCTTGTCTCCTAATTCACTCAGAATTTCTCCAACACTTAATAAAATTGTGATTTATCTCCAGCTCATGGTATGGCTTCAGTCCTAACTAACAGTATTAGTGTTGCCATGTTTAATATGGTGAAATTCACACAGACTAAGAACATACAGTTTGATGCACTTTTTTGGACTTTTCTAATACATTTGATACTTTCAATTATATTATACTTCTTAAGATGCTGAGTAAATGGGGTCTCTTTATTAGTGGCACTAAGTGATTCACTAATTATCTAAAGAACACGCAGCAGGCTATTAAATAGAAAAATACCAACTCTCATTCCTATCTGTGACTGCTGAATCCTTCAGGACTAAATATGGATCCACTGCCTTTTGCAAACTCTGTGAATCATACAATATGTTACTGTGAAAATACAAAACTGTAGAAGTCTTGTTTCATGAAAGCTAGTTCATACAGTCAATTCCAAACTCCAGTTCAGTTTTTGTTTACTGCAGATACGACTCAGACCTATGGGACAGCAGCATTTCAGTTCCTCAAAAGACCAAATTAAAATGAGTTTCTCAAACACCAGGCACAGACAGCATTAACACTAAAATCTCACGAAAGGATATTTTTAAAACATCCACTTCATGAAAAGTGGGTCTTACTATTACATCTCTACATAGTTCACCTATTCATGAAGTAGCTTCAACAAACAACTTGTTCTCATAACAGATAACCAGTACAGGTTTGACAAGAAACAAGCAATGCAGTGGTGAAAACTAATCAAAAATTAGGTAGACTCTTCTCACATGATGCTAGGCTATGGACTTTAAGCATGTACTTAATCTCCCGTATACTGAGTGCATCTTAACTAACTTACAGTCTCCACCACTACTCACGACTATATAAGCTGTACCTCTCCTGTGATATGAAACATTGCCAGATACTCTTAGTGACCACTGTCCCATCAAAGTCCTTAGACACACCCCACATTACAGCAGACCACATAAATACACAGCTTGTCACAAACAAACAAACTTTGATTCCAACACATTAAACAGTCAAATCTCAGCTGTCAACTGGTCTTTCCTTAGGCAACCACCCCTTGATGAAGCAGTAACTAAATTTAACTCCACATTCCTAAACTTACTAAACTCCCTGGCCCCTTTACGCACTGTTAGGGTTAAATCGATAATATCCCCTTGGCTAACCCACACCACCCGCTGCTTAATGCTAAAGAGAGACAAGGCTTGAAAGCTCTGGTCCAAAACCAAACTTCCATCTCATCTCATACAGTACAAAGAACTTCACAACCTCACCAAGAAATCGGTTTACAATGATAAGAGGATTTTCTATAATAACCCCCGTACCACAAACATAGACAATCTCAAGAACTTCTGGCATACTACCAATCAAATTCTACATCCAGGCAAAAAATCTTCCCCCCAGCCATGTCCCTCTAACTCACCACTAGACATTGCCACCAACTTTAACTCTTATTTCGTTGAAACTATCAGCAAATTAACTACCCAAACAATCCCCAACACAAACAACACCCTCCCCATTATCCCTTCTCTTCCCTCTAGCCCCTCTCTGCTTTTTCTCTCAAAACTGTCTCAACTAACTACATTAAATCCCTACTTCTAAAACTTAAACCATGCTCACCCCTCCATGGACAACCTTCCTTCCCTCTTTCTCCAGAAAGGAGCCACCTCTTTAGCCCTCCCCATCTCTATACTCATTAACCACTCCATTACAGAGGCCAAAGTACCAGCAATCTGGAAACACCTCTACACCTTACCCATTCATAAAGGAGGTAACTCCTCTGAACTTTCCAATTTCAGACCCATTGCTATTCTACCTCCACTTTCTAAAATTCTGGAGAAATGTATACATAAACAAATCCTTCAATACCTCTCACAAGAGAACCTATTTACCCCTACTCAACATGGCTTTCTCCCTAAACATAGCACCTCCACTGCCCTAATTTCCTTCACTAACACCGTATCACAAGCTAGAGATCAAAACAAACTAGTCTCTTGTCTGTTTCTCGATCTCTCCAAGGCTTTCGACACTGTCTCCCACTCCCTCCTCTTACACAAACTCTCAAAACTCAACCTGTCCACCTCCACAATCTCCTGGTTTACAAGTTACCTTAACAATAGACTCCAGTCTGTCAAATGGCTTTCTGCAATCTCTCCTGCACTACCAGTTAAGATGGGTGTCCCACAAGGATCAATCCTTGGCCCATGTAATTTAATATCTTCACCAACCAGCTGTATAAATCCTGCTCAGAGTCATCACTCATTCAATATGCAGATGACTCCACTGCTATTACCACAGCAGATACCCTCAGTGGCCTACAGTCTACTATTCAGGTATCCTTCCTATCTATTGAGAATTGGCTCACCAAGAACCAGTTTATACTAAATCCAAAAAAGACAAAACTCCTGCTATTTGTCTCTAAAAACATGAGTACTCTTAAATTTTCTTTCTCTATCACATCCCAGAATAATACCCCTATCAATGCAGAATCACAGACCAAACCAGTTGGGGTCATCATTGATGACGAACTGAAGTTTGACCTGCACATTCTCAACATTAAAAAAAAACACCAAAAACTGGGACTCCTTTATAGGAATAAGAAATTCTTATCTAATGAAGCCAAAATTGCACTATCCCATGCCTACCTTCTCCCCTGCCTACTCTATGGCTCTCAAATCCTCACCAACCTTTAAACCACCATCCTATCGAAACTAGAATCCACCTACAACAAAGTGGCTAAATGCACTGCGGACCATGCCTACTCATACCACTGCCTACTTCTTAAAAAGTTAAACTGGCTAGAGCTTCCTCACAACCTACTCCTCTCTCAGCTTCAAATGATACATTCTATACTGTATCTTCCCTCCTTCTGTCCCAGCATGTCTATACTCATCTCTCCCTACTCACCACCAAGATCTCTCTGTAGTGCTGAACAAAACCTTCTCACTATCTACAAGCCTAAAACTAAAATAGTTCAAAGCCTGTATAGCTACTCGCTGGCCCAAGATTGGAATAAACTTCCACTGGACATTCGAAACATTAATCATCGACATTATTTCAAACAGCTACCAAAAGCTACCTAAACAAAACTTAGATGTGTCACTGTAACCACCCTCCTTGACCAACTTCCCCCCTCCAGTCAACTCTTTCTCTCATAACCTTTTCCTTCTCTTTTCTACCCCCCCTTACCGTGTATTAGCCTTGACATAACCAGGTCCTGACTACATTAATACTCTAGTAGCAAAGCAGCTATTAACTGAACTAAGGTCTCATTCTCTTTAAATATTGTACTAGAGAACATTTATAATGTTGACTGTAAATACTTTGAGATGTTACCATGTATTATATATGATTTTTCTTTTATTTCATTTTTTGAGTATTCATGTTATACTGTTCACAATGTATTTGATTTTATTTACTTGTAGAGCTTTTCTCCCCGGGCCTCCGCTGAAATAGGGCTTGGTTCAGTTGGATTAACCCAGACAACAAATGTCAAATAAATAATAAATAAATAAATAAAATATGACAGGTACAGGTGCATCATACATAGTACCTGTCCTGTGATACGACACTTAAATCCACTGCACAACACCATTGTAGGACACATTACTTAAGTTTCAGTCTCCACTACTACTCACTACTACATAAGCTGTACCTGTCCTGTGATATGATAGGTACAGGTGCAGCTTACATAGTACCTGTACTGTGATACGACACTGAAATCCACTGCACAACACCATTGTAGGACACATCACTACATCCTTTTGTACCCTCAATGGGCTGGAGTTCAACTAGCATGTAAATTATACTCACCCAATTGTCGTGTTCTGGCCAATACTCTTGCACAGCAAAATACTCAAATGGAACTCAGAACCACTGTGGGAAGGTTAAGCTATAGTCCAAATATGAAAAAGTAGACACTGAGATATAAGTTCTCCTGTATTCCCTTAGTATGTTTTTGAAATAACCTTCCTTATATCCCAAGCTACTACTCTGAAAAACAGTAACAGGAACATAAAAAATATCTGTTTAGTTAACATTACTTTAGGTTTTCATCTTTATTAGCAATCCCCATACCATACTATTTCAGTCTATTTTCTTCATTTTGGATATCCTTCCACATACTCCTATTCTGTCATGCTCTCCAAGTTATTTGAAGCTGAAATGTCAGTCCTGTCAAACTTATGACTTAGTCTTTATTACATTCACATTTATCGGTAATGGAAGTGAACTGACAGATATGTAACATGCCACATAATTCTGTTTACAGCATTCTTCTTGTATCTAATTTTGTGTACATTATCCTGGTACCTGCAATTAGTTTAATGTTCATTCTATACACCTGTATTAAATCTTAAAGATTTTATGCTAGGGTATATAGGGGAAAATGGGTTTTCTCACCTGGACAGCCTGCACAATAAGTCAAGAAAGTGAAGAAAAAAAATAACCACTCAGCCTGAAATACTTCATATGTGCCCTATCCTGTGATAGGTATCCCCTCAAGACTTAGAATGCATCATGAATACCATATTCATACCTTCAATGACCATGCTTACGTACCCAACAAACTCAAGGACAACACAGCAATAAAGAAATATCCTTGCAGAAGTATAAGCTACATGTTTCTCCTACAAATACTGATATGAATTAGAGAATATTATTCATTTATTTCTGTAACTGGATTGTCCACCTGGACCAAATCAATTTAGAGTAATTACAGGTAAAGGGACATAAGCTCCAATAAAATTACTACAATACAGTAAAATAAAAGATAACAGGATCCTGAATAAACCCAGCAAACAATGTGCGGTATAAACTGATATTGCCCAGGAAGAAAGCTATACCTGAACAAAGAATATACAATACAATACAATACAATACAATACAATACAATACAATGTTACATACTCAGCATTTAACAGATCATTAAAAATTCTGTACATAGCAAACCAGAAATGTATGAGCTAACTCACATATATAACCACAATGCAATAAAATGCAATGTGCAGGTTCTTATAGCTAAAGAAAAATATAACGCAGTGAGAAATCCATCCCTGGTGTGGCACCTCTGTCTCTAATGCAAACAGGTAACCTGTAAATGGCTCATCTCCCAGGCCCATGCTTACACGTATCAAGGGTATCAGAACTTGTCAGAGATTTGGGATGCATGGCTAGGCTTACAAACGCTCTTGTGGTCGTTAGCCTAGTAAACACCTATGAACCTAAATGGAAACTGATTTAGTGCTAAATTATAGAATTAAAGAACAGCAAAGTCAGAAATAAAGAACAGTTTATATGTAATAAGACTGAGAGAAAAAGCAAATTAGTTAACAGTACAGACAGGAAGGAAAGGATAAGTGCAAACTCACTTGGGCAGGGACAGCAAAGGAATGAGACATGCAGTGAGGGGTAAAAGGATGCAGTCAAAGAACAGGACAGCAGAAAAAAGGTAGGAGAGAGAGGTTACTGATACCATAAACGTTATTTACAGCAGGAGTTATGAATCAAGTTCTCATCCTACAAGACAGAAGAATTATCACTGCAGTGTTACTGATATTAATTTATGTTACAGGAAGTCTGATCTCAGAGGCTTATCAGTCGTTCTTCTAGTAACAGCACCTGTTGGAGTTCATCTTGACCATAAGCATATGTCCTGTTTTCAGTACATAGCCAGTTTGTGAGCACTTCCTATACTTAATAAAACAATATTAAGAGGACTACAGATAACATAAACTTCGTGTACCCTAAATGTCTCTTGTATAGTGATATTAGTAGACGTGCGAATTATCTCACTTTTTTTTTCTTCTTGCATGACTGCATCACAGGAAACCTAAATAACATAGTTCTGGATCTTTCACAAAATAGCTGAGGTACTTTCCAAATAAGCCAACTTAATACCAATGCTAATCTGACAAATAAATCAACAATGGGCTAATGCAAGTAATTTATTATTACCCTCAGAAAATCACAATAAATAGAGATGTGTTGGAAGATCATTTTTCAAACTATCACCAATGCATTATTCTGTGTTGACATCAACTCTGTGTAGTTTTCCCTTTCTTTTCCATTTTTCGAACACTTTATGAGTGGGAGGGCCAAAGAGCACCTCTTTACTGCTTGACATCCTCTGGTTGAGACTGCACTCTCAGCTAGGCATGGCTCTTATAATGATGTCTGACACTGTCGTACTGCAGAGGCAGATGTCTTCGGTATCATATCTATATTTTACTGTTTGTCCACTTTACTAGCGATCTAATCCAAGATCATTACTCCATGGCTGTCAGTTTCATCAGGAGTCTTCTGTGCCATCCGTTCTAACTGATAGGAATATCCCTCAGGACTGGACTGAGGGGGAAAGGGATGCAGTCAGAGAACAGGACAGCAAGGAAAGGTCTGGTTTGATGGCTTTTTTTTCTAGACTCGATGCCTCTCATCCCCCTATCATTAGGTACTGAGATTAAAGGATAGTTGGAACACCTTCAGTAATCAAAGTAAATGACTACAGGGGCCACAAATGGATTCTTGGGATGAGACAACTGAGATTTGTTACTCAAACACACTCACAAATCTGTCTCTAAAGGCCTGAAGAATACCTGAAAGCTAGGGTTCCGTGAATCCCAAAACCTCCAGCTAGCTGTTCTGTGCTGCAAAGAGCTCTTTCATCTCCTGTCTTAAATACTTATGTACAAGGCACATGACTCCATAAAATAAACTCCTTAGTGCAGTGATCCAGAGATTAGTTAGAGATGTCCTCATCCATACTGGATCCCACAGTGGGTTTTGGCTGGTCTTTGCGGCCAACTCCTTTTCTTCTACTCTGGAATCAGAAGACAGCCAAAATGACAATTGTATCCTTCTTTCTTTTCTACTGCATGGCTATTCCAGACACAGTGGGTGAAGAAGCCAGTACGGACAACAGGGGTGCTTTCTGCCAAGCTGCTCAATATTCCTCAACAGAACACTAATAACTGCAACAGGAAAGTGTCCTTCTCACACATTCATCCAAAGAGCCTCTGAGAGACCAGCACCTGGATTTCTGCTAACCTGAAAACAGAGTGAGTAATGCTTGGGATAAAAGATCCGGGATGGAAGCCCAGTCATCTGAGAGGAATTTTTCAAAAATATGTGGCAAATGTGTTTGGGCTAAGCAGGAGATATTTGTGATTAACTGCCAGACAGGCAGACCAAAATGCATCACCCAACAACACCAACATAACCAGTACAAAGCTAAGGTATAATAAGTAAGGAATTGGAAGCCTGGTCACAGCCTAAGACTGGAAGACCACTCTCTGCTTCCAGAGGGGTTGGCATAGGTATAACCTAAAAAAACAATAAGACTGAGGGTTAGGGGCAGAAGTCCTTAAGCCTCTGTACACCCAGAACCATGAACAAAGCATTAAAGTGCTTCAGCCCTATATCCAGACCGCATGCTGATACAGAAATTAATACCAAAACTGCACTACTTATCAAATGCCATCTCCTGACTGTACCCCCCCCCAACATCTTGCATCTGGGGTGGCTGCCCTACTTATTCCTACCCTAGCTATGCTTATGACCAGAGGCCATGTGAACCTTGCCAAAAGCCACCCTCAGGCTCTGCCACCCCTTTCAAGGAGGGTGAGACTTACAATTCCCAGTGTACATTTATTGGTACCCATCCAGTTGTCCAAGCTATGCCTGAAGGATAACAAGGAATCACACTACCTGACCCATAGGCAGGGCTTATTCCAGAGGAATGGGATGCAATGGGTGATGAACCTAACTTTTATATCCTAAACATAAATCTAGTTGTCAGTGGCAAAAAAGAAAATGGAAGAGATATCAGTTTCCTTCCCTTTTACAGCGAAATGTCTAGCTGATATCCTTTGAGAAGGTGAACCCACTAGTTATAAGGGGATTTATGCACTGTTAGAGAATCTGCCTGGAAAATAGATTCACAAATGCAGTGAAAATGTAATTATTCACAATGCATGGCGGTAATAATCCACATGATAAATACCACATTTTATATAACCCTCTTAATAATCAAATTGCATAGCTTTCTGAGCCCACATCATATACACCTAGCTGGCATCATAGAACAATACCAACCAAGCCCTTTTACTGCTGTTACAAATTAAGGCAACACAGAATATTATGTTTATGGATATTAGCATTAAAACTAGAACTGCGGCACTGTGCTTGCTGAATGGTATTAAGAAAAATAAGTCAAGTTATCAGAAACCAACATTCCTAATCACTGCATATGTATAAACAATAGAACCAAACAAATCAATATTGCAGAACACCACTAATCTCCTGAGAATATCGATACTTTTTTAATCCATATAAAATAATGTGCATGCTACAAAACATGTCTGCTGCCATTCAGTATGCTCCATATGTGCCTATTATTAGTTAGTACAGATGGAAATCTCTTTAAGGGTTATAATGTCTCATGAAGCTCATGTTTATATTCATGGAGTT